>NC_051226.1:7583700-7883700 GCF_015220715.1 Pygocentrus nattereri
GTCTGAGGAACCATATAAAGTAAGTTTAGTGCCTTTGATCCATCAGCTTTCTGTCTTACCATCTGAAACCAGTATATGATGATTGAATTCACACTGTACAGTTGGAGGAAGACCTGACCGTCCTGCAGATGGAGAAGAACCTCCGCTGTCGTTTGGAGGCACTCCTCAAGGAGAAGACTGAGCGGATGAAGGAGCTGAATGGCTTGAGGCAGCAGGATGAGGAGCTATGTGTAACCCTGTGTGCTACGCCCTACTACATTCCAAGTGGCAGCATGCCCTCCCGCACACAGCTCCAAGAGCTCAAAGAGCATATTAAGAAACTGAGCGAAGAGAAGGTAACAAGCAGTTCTGGTGAGACTCTTCTCTGTGGCTTCAAGCTATGTTTGTTCTTTCCTTCGCCTCTTCTTCTTTTGCTCCTCTAGGGGTTTGGAAAACTTTGAGCTTGAGTAATCATCACTCACCACAGGATCTTGATTATTAATCACTGCTGTCACACCGTCCCATCTGTTGGTGCAGGAGAGCAGGGTGAAGGTGTTCTCTGGGCTCAGGGAGGACATCAGGAACCTGATGGATGAGATGGGCCATGAGCCTGAAACCACTCTGGAGAGAGAGTCCGTGTGCTCTGATACGGACATCTTCCTACTTACACACGAGAACATCAAAGCTCTGAAGCTGCTGCTCAGTCAGGTGTTAGTGTGCACTTTTTAGTGTGTACAGAGTCTTTTATTGGGGTGGGCAATATGAAGCTTTATTGTTGCCATGATAAATTACATCAGTATATTTTTCAGAGCATCTATTATATTAAAAAAAGAAATTACTTGGCACTGGTAGTCAGTCCCAAAAAGAATTGAATCCTTGATTCTAGGCATTTGGGAATCGAGTCGAGTCCAAAGCTTTGGACTCATTCCTCCCAGAGTTCAGATTTGCCTGCACCAGCACACCCATGGAGTGTGAGATCCTACTGTCACTGGCTAGACGGCTTGTCTGAAAAATACATCCTTCCACACTTCGCACATCAGCAGTCTAGCTGTGATGTCGTATTTTTGCCGTATTGTCCACCCCTGCTTTAATCTTTTGGTTCTTTTAGTTTTTGATGTAGTAATTACATATTTTAAGCACTGAATTTATTTTATGTAATATCTCTAATTCTTTTATAGCTAGAAATGAAGAAGGAATCCCTTATTTTAACTCGGGACAAGCTCAAAGATCGAGCCATGAGCCTGTGGAATCGTCTGAGTTGTCCAGAACAAGAAGCTGCAGAATTCAAACAGGAAGCACTCCGTACACTTTCTGATGAAATTAGAAGGGTAGAAACTTTAAAAAGGCTTCAGTCCATTACCTGTCATCAGTTTTTTAAACGGGATGATGACTCAAGGGTTTATCTTTTGCGCTAAACACAGTGTCTTTGCAGTGGCAGAATGTGGTGGAGCGTCTGGAGGTGCTCCAGAGGGCCAAGTTGGAAGAGGTGATAGACAAAGTGCGACAGGAGCTTGTGGTCCTCTGGGACAAATGTATGTTTGGACCAGAGCAAAGAGAAGCTTTCGGTTCCCACTTCTGTGATAGTAAGTTTTATTGTTGGGACATATTAGGATTTTGTGACATTAAAAAAAAAAACAAAAAAATTTTTTTTTTTATTTAATTCATTCCAAAGACACGACACAGTTTTGTTTTCTTCTCGTCGTCTTCTTTTTCAGATAATTATACTGAGGAGCTGCTCTCTCTGCACGACAGTGAGCTGCTGAAGGTGAAGGAGTTTTATGAGACAGCACGTCCATTACTGGAAAGCATCGAAAAATGGGAAAAACACTGGGCTATCTTCCAGGACTTTGAGGTGCTCGCAGAAAACATTCCATAGTGTCTGTTCACCATGTTACTGTAATTCAAGTATTTAACCGGCCTTTTCCAAGTTCTGATGAGTATGTAAAGTGTTTGTGTGCCGTTTCATGCAGAGGAAGGCTGCAGATCCGAACCGGTTCTCCAACAGAGGAGGTGCCTTATTGAAGGAAAGCAAGGACAGGGCCAAAGTGCAGAAATTGCTTCCTAAGGTACAAAGTATTCTGTAGCACTAGGGTTGTAAGACTTCGTTGGTCTGAATGTAGCAATTCAATTACATCAATTTTGGAATGTTAGTTAGACTTGGAGATTATTGTTGATGTGAATATCTGATGTTTTTCATGTACATATCTGCTGATGCATACATTTTTTGAAAGCTACCTGCATTAGCATTAGAAGGAAGTGTTACGTAGAGTTACAAATGCAAGGAAATGATTAAAGTACGGTGTCAAGGTCTAAAGGTACAAAAATGATTGATATTATTGTGCATCCCTAACTGAACGACATTATAATGATGCTCAATACAGCATGCTCTCATTTCTTGGCCCTTATTTGTGTAATGTGTGTGTTTCGTGACTGTGTAAGTAAGAAGTGTGTATTTTGTCAAAACAATTCAGAATTAATACCAAATAAACAAATCATGGTTCAAACATCCATGATGAACTGAATTGTGGTCTAAAAATCTTAATTTAAAGTTAAATCCTTGTGGGATCAGAGATTTACAACAGATTTGGCACCATCTGTTAATAGAACGGCCTAAATTGCTGCAAGAAGGGAAACCTGGACCTGACATGACATGAATGTGTGGTTCAGGTATGATTTGTACTCTTGGTGTCTGCAGTACAGTACTAATTGTATGTACGTGCATATGCAGCTTGAAGAGGAGCTGAAAGTACGTGTAGAGGCTTGGGAGAAGAATCAAGGCCCCCCCTTTCTAATTAGAGGACAGGGGATCATGGAGTACATTTCCAAGCAATGGGAAGAACATCGCTTGCAGAAGGACAAGGAGAAGACCGAGCGCGTGAGTTCTGTGTTTTTGATTGTTTTAACGCCTTACGCAGTTCCTGGTGATCTTTAAAGGTCCTCTAAAATATAGGCATTAAACTCTAAGATGACTCCTGAACATCATGTTGAAAATTCATTGCACATATTAAAATCAGTCTGAATAGTCTGCCTACCATAAACATCCACTTTAGGTCAGAAACTGATGAGGGTGAAGGAATAGAGGAATAGAGGTGAGCTGAGCTGAACTGAGAGTCAAGCACACTGAAAAGATGAATGTCATACATGTTTTATATACTGCAACACAATAACTTGTACACTGTGAAGTATTTAAACCATTCACCAAGTTGTTTTTAGGTCTTATTCACTATTTCAAGAATTGCGAACAATAAACCGATTAGTTGTCCATTTACATTCATGTATTTTATTTTGTTAAATTATCAGACTGAGAATTTGATCTTCATTTTTGAAATATTACGTTTTGGATTTTATCACAATGTAATTCTTATTATAACCTCATTTATTATAGCTTGGTCCTATACTTTCTTTCTCTGTCGTTTTAGGTTTCATCATTCTGGGCTTATCAAGCTTTCTGATTTCCTAGTGCCGTACTATGTATCTGAAATCTAAAAGGTTGCTCAGTACTAGCAGATCTGTGACCAGATTGGTTTTATGTTATTGAAAACAGTGATTACAAACTTTTGAACTGCAGTGTATAACCATGTTTGATTTTCAGCCAATCTGTTTGAATAAAACGGGTATCAATATGTGCCATTTTGAGTTTTTTTCCTTTTAGGAATCTTTAGTATATTAACTTTTTTTTTTTTTTTTTTTTTTTTTTATTGTGTATCACTAGATTATAACTTTGCTGCACAGTGAGCTGTAATAATGAAATAATTCATCTTTGCTGAATTACAGATGTCCAAGAAAGCGGACACCTCTCAGTTTAAAACCCCCATTAAGAGAGCTCATGGACAAGCGAATAGTGCCGTGACTCCCAGCAAGATAAGGAAGGTACTGCAAGTAAACAGTCGCCTACAGTTGTTTAATGTTGGTCATAAACTCTTCCCTCATCCGTTTCCTCATTCATTTCCTGTTAAGACGCCTAATCAGGCTTCACTCCGCACGACTACAGTGAGCAGCAGCAGCAGCACCAGCAGCGTGTCCAGCACCTTCCTGTGTGTGCCTGGCAAGCCTCCACTCTCAGCCAAGGTAAAACCGCTGCTAAAATGCCTGCTTTCTTTGTCAGTTGGTCCTGTGTAATACTGATCTTTAATGTGGAGTGGGAATGTAGTTCATAATGTTAAGCAGTTCCTTTGGCTAACACTAGAGGGCACTGTTGCCCAAGAATAAGAATGCATAAATGTGACCGAGTTGCTGTTCAAGTTCACGTAATGGTCAGCTCACTAGTGACTGTTGGATGTCACTAGACAGGGGGTAGATGCTAGAAACACTTCATTTTGCTTATCTGGCTTATGCTTTCATTGTAAAGAGGTCTGCTGATCCAGTAAGACCCATTTGTTTGCTCTTCTTTGGTCCATCAGAGGACTAAGACTGTTGAGACTTATCCAGTCCCCCGAACACCACTGCAGGAGTTCAACACTGATAAAAAGCCCGTCGCCATCAGCTACTCCGATTTTACGGTGAGAAAGATTGAGTGCATTTCACAAGAGCAGTTTTGATTTCTGATAAAAACCACCTGAATATTATTCCTTTTTTTTAGTCTCTTACTTTGAGACCATTATGTACTTTACAGTAGCAGTTATCTTGGTGGAGGTGTTTAATTTACACCATGTATATGAATTCCTCCCACAGAATGAGCTCTCCAGAAAGGCCAGTCACGATGCTGTTCTGAACTCCACTGTTAAAGACGTGCTGTGATTTTGTCTTCAAACTGTGGGTTGTTTTGTCCCCCCCACCCCCCACCCCCATGTCACAGGTCATGCATAGGTCAGTATCATGTGCAGCTACAGATGGAGTGGCATTGAAAATTTCAGGATGATTTTATGTACTTTTGGTGTAATGTTGTTTTAAAGAGCTTGAGCCTTTGCAGTATATGCTGTTTTATCTATGCTTTTTTTTATCTGCTTTGTATGATATCATTCTTTTGTTGGGGCATGCAAATATGATACATTTCAAATATTTTGTGCTGAGCGCTTTTGAAGCTGTATCTTTTCTGTTGAAAGCCAAATAAATATCTGAAATTCTACCACTTGAGTAAGAGTTGACCCAGTCCATATAATCTTAGATTACTTGGTGGGCATGGATGCCCTAGGTAGTGAATCCTTTGCCTTACACAGTACTAGGCCAAAGTCAAAGCCCACCACTTCATTTATTTAAATAACAATCAAAATAGTTGTACAGTACAAGTAATTAATGTTTTACAGGGTCGAAAAAATGAACTGTATATTTAACAGAATAATAGACAAAAGCCTCCAACACTAAGTGCAATACTATCGGTGTTCAATTCGTCTTTTTTTTTTTTTTTTTAATGGGCAGAACTCTTAACAGGAATTACTTTGTGAGTCAGAAAATGCATCCAACTTCTAAGACTGAACTTGGGAGGTGTGAAAAATTGAAAGCAAGTCTGAAAAGAATGGAAGGAAAAAGTGGACACTACATAAATTTTTTTTTTTTAATTTCCTTTTTGGCTGGAAATTAAATGGCAGGGTGGTCGGGTGGTCTCTGACACTCACGGTGCTGTAAGGGTGGTTGGCAGAGAGTATTATCTAATCTATTTGTTTAGCGTGGGTGCGGATGTGTCCAGTTTTATCTAGTTTGCCCGAGCCTACATTTTCCGTCCATAGTACTCTGTATACTTTGCATTTTAATTGTGATTTGGGTCTCTGACAGCTGTAAGCTGCTTTCTGAATGGTGCATCTGTAATTGGCTCGTGTGGGCAAAATGGTATAATGGTTTGGGCACTGTGTGTATTCAGGGCAATGTGGCGCATTATGTAATTAACAGTCCATCGTTCGGCTGTCTCCTCTGAACATCTAGCTGTCTGGGGAACATAATGAGGAGATGAATGGTATATTAGGCAGTTAAGGTAGGTTTGTGGAACGAATGTGACTAATTTCATTGGAGAGGTGAATAGATACAATACTGACCACGTTTTTCTTTTTCTTCCTTTTTTTTTTTTATTTTAATAAAACTTGGCCACAGCTCCCAGATCTGTCCCACAGATTACATTAAACAGTATTTCAACACAGATCAAAGAGAATACAAGAAGGTGTAATAAGAAACGTCACACGGTGACGGGCGTCATTGCTCCTCATTTTAGAAGTCGAATCTACGCATTTTAAAATAAATAAAGCAGTAATGTCATGAACAACATCAAGCCTAGACTGATCTTCAACTGGAAGTTGTACCATTTAACAATGGGAGTAAAAAAAAAAAACATTTGAATGGCTTAAGCAGCTTTACGTTATATTTTTATTACTTGCACATACTGTCGGCCTGTGCTGGTCTTACAGCGAGCCACATGGCTTGCCTTGACGTTGCGATAGGAAGTAGGAAACCGGTGAGATATACACTTGTCATCATTTACAGTCTTGGGCAGATGTACTGTGCTGAGCTGGATGAAAGGCCAGTTACATAAATGAAAAATGGAGAGGCGAGAGCACCTCATGACCTCTTGAAAATATGTTTGCGCTAGAAGGTCAAGAGGTCAAAAAAGCTTTTTTTTTCGTTGAAGCATCCACTCCATTGTCCTCTGGCACTCGGTTTTGTTCCTCTGTGTATTGAGCTTCACTCGCGTTCCTGAAGGCTAATTATTTTCTACAGTCTATTGTACCTGTTTAACCTTTTGTGTCTATACATGATCTCAGCGAGGCTTCTTCAGGAGGTGATGGGTAAAATCCACGGTCATTAGAGCGTTCGTTTGCGTCTCATTTGAAGATGTGTCTTCCACCCACGGGTTGATGCTTGTTCATTGTAACAGCTTGTTGCCATCTGTAGGTCTGTCTTCTCTTTGCTATAAAACACCAGCAGAATCCTGCGATTCCTGTTCACTAGGCAGGATTCGTTTGCCGTTGTCACTATAGCTTCGGTTAGGAAGAAATGATAGTCTGTGGAGACACAGACAATACCAGTATTAGTGCTAAAGGTGCAAACAATAGTGTGCCAATGAACACTGTGCGAGAAATCACAATAGACAGTGGTTTGAATGAGATGCAAAAAAGTGAACATGCTACTCAATTCAAGTGATGTGAGGAAATCATATAGAACATGCAGAAAATGTAGTAGTCATACAAAATCTAGAGTTTGCAGTTCCACACATGAAAGGTTGATGCTAACGTACCATACATGACACAAATAGTAACCTTGGACAAGAGATTTTGCCAGAAAATGCACAGACAATAAATGAGCTGACGTATAACAGACAAAATTACAAGGGGAAAAAATCTTAAAGGGCCCATATCATGGATAACTTTCCTCACTTTTTAAATGAGAGTCTGATGGGCTGTAAACATTGTTAAATATTTCAAGATAATAAATACTATTCACTCCCCAGCCTATATCGTTTGAACACTACCCAGTCAAATGACATGTTGTGTGAAATTATCAGTTAAAAGTTAAATTAACATCATCTTTTTTGCATGTTTGGTCTTTTGCTGAGTTTAATAATATTAAAAAAATTAATAAAATAAAATTTGAAAAAAAAGTGCTATACAGGTATATTATATCTATAATATATGCTATATCTTAAATATATATAATATAATATATGCTAAGCAGGTATATTATATATATACTTTTTCCCAATGTGTTAAATTCAGCAAATACATAGTTATGATGCAGTAACATCTGCAGACGTGTGCTCTCTGTTGAGGATATGTTCATTTATTTTCACTTAGAAAATCGACAGAACGTAATTTGACCAGGGCCACCCAAACCTTTGCATAAGAAACTGTAAGAAACTCCCAAAACAAAGGCGACAAAAACACAAAGCCTGTTTTGAATTCATCATTTTTGTGATGTCACAAAAACAACACGTATATATCACTGCGGTTGGGAGAAAGTGTTCAACCTCTATTTCTGTCATTTTTTTTTTTTTTTAGAGAATCTGAAAAGAACAGCTGTCTGTTATTTTGTGTTAAAAGTGATGAATGGGCCAACAGAAGGGCTCCAAAATCACTTGATTCCATTAACTTCCATTCAAAGTTGAGAGAATTTCCTTCTTCTGTAAAGCTGTTTGTCCCAAAAAAACAGACATACCCATTTATTTAACACACAGCGGTTTAGCCCCACCCATTCACATTGAAGTTATAGGCAGTGTTTCAGTCCAGCCTGTTTTTTAAATGAGGTACAATGCAGGGAGATCATTTACATATTTCAGCTTTAAAGCACAGTAACAGAAGCAGCCTGTTTAACTGTAAGGGATAAAGAGAGGTTAGAAAATGATAAACATGAATCATGACCGCTTTTTGTACATACAAAAACATTAGAAAAATGCAGGATATGGCCCCTTTAAATAACAAAATCTCTCCTAGTATGGAATGTCAACAGTGATGACCAGAGGGGGCTTTTCATGAAGCAGGATTTCTCAGATTTCAGACATATGGGACCATCCCTTCTTTGCTACTGCATCATAACTGAGAAATTCCTCTTCAGGAAATACCTCCCATCACAGTCATCAAGACGACAAATGTAGCCACAACATGGACATAATCATGGTGCAGTACCTAGGTTGATGGGCCTGTCCATTGAATCTGTGTCTCAGGAGCTCCTGCAGAGCTGGTGAGGGAACCTCAATACAAGTACTCCTGATCAACAACACAAAATACAACAGATAATCCTAGTTATGTTAACACCAACACATCCCTAAGGGAAACTAAGTTAGCACATCCTCTACAGGGAACACACTTCTGCACAATTTAATGCACAATTGCTTTTTATTTGATGAACCGAGCCCGTGGGGGGGGGGCTTGTGCAGACATTATTGAAAATGTTACGTTTTATTTTTTCCAATGTTTAATAGAAATTGTGCAAAACATTTGCAGAAAAAAGTCCATATTTAAGTGTGTTCTCAGTAGAGATGTATTAACTCATTTTCACTTAGAAAATCAACAAAACATGTCGTTTGACCAGGGAAGCTTTTGCATGCAACTGTGTATGCGTAAGGAATACTTTATCTACAACCAGCACAGAAAGAATGCAGTGGTGTTAATCTTGCTGGAAATGCAGGAGGGAACTGTAAGCAGAAGTCGTCTAAATTTGGCCAGAGAGACACGTACGCTGCTCCTTATCTTTTTCATCAAGACATCTGCTTTTCTTTGCTCTACTCCACATTTGCCTTTTTGGCTGGAAACATTTTTTCCCCTTCAGTAACCCGACAGCAGCTAAAAAGTCCTGCCTTATTATGAAAATAGATCTGACCTACTCTGGGTCTCAGTGTGGAAGGAGTGCAATTGTTTTTTTTCTTCTGGAAACCAAATTAATTATAACGCATCTGAACGCAATAAAGCCACACACGCAGCATAACAGATCACTCAGAGATAACATTCCGAAAGAGAGTCATCTCAACTGAAGCTCATGGACTCTGATCCAAAACCATTAAACACAGTTTATCCTTGTTCGGGAAAAACATTATGCAAGAGCGTTCACAGAGAGCCCTTTTTTTCTTCTATCATTTTCAACGGAACGCTCCACTTCCTGCCTTAATGTCTGTGCCTGTTTCAATGAGATAGACTAGAATTACTGCAATGCTCTGAAAAGTCCAGATGAAGATACTGCTAGTAGAAAGGGTTTGGTCCAATTAAAGCATCACATCAAACAAATACAGCAATTCCTCAGTGTTTACAATGAATAAGGGCAATAGAAATACCTTCTGGCTGAGATTAACAACTCTAAGCAGCGCAAAGGTTTTCTAAACTCCACCTGAAAGCAATCTTTGCTCCATTGCTTTTGATCCATTCCGGCTTTTTTTTTTCTCCTTCGCTGGCAGAGGTTAATTCCAGAGACTTTCTTTAGAGTTATAGTATTGTAACCATTTTATGGTGGACTTAAATTTCATACTGCAGTCTGGAAGTTAAGCCCACTTGAATTACTGTAGGAACCTGATACTAAAACATCATCAGTCATGGAGCATCAGAATGTGGTGCAGAAACTCTAAAAGTATCACTTCGTGTGCAATATCTCAGCCCTCGCTGCTGAACCTCAGCAGACCTTTGACGCAAACTGTACAGCTTCAGCCAGTCAAACCTGGCACTGTTCATTCTTATAATAACTTGTTGTAGCAATTTGTCCCACGTTATGTTCCTTTATTATCCGTTCTACACTGTCAAAATTAAAAGTGTCCCAAAGTGTGTTTTGGAGCTCTGCCAGAGCAGAACAACATTTGGTTCCCTTTAAAAAATAAACCCAGGGAACCTAAATTCATGTTTTCTTTCGAAGTAGGTTGCTCTTGTGGACACCCAATGTACATGTATGTAACTTTCCAACGCCCAGTAAACCGGATGTACTTCACCAACATTCTCCTCTTTCAGTGTAAACTGGGCAGTCCTAATCTTGGGCAACATTTATGTATGCAGTACCCTCACCAGTCGCAAGGTTGATGTGGCTAGGCCCACTCACACAGCTTTTCGAAAATGATGGTCCCCTACAGTTTCTCAGTAAAACATGCCTAGAAAGAGAGCTAACAACCAAGTGAAAGCTAACCTACCAAGCTATCCCATCTGTCTGCCTGTCGTTCATCCATTCATCCCTCTGTCCATTCACATGTAGCAGTAAAATGACTCAGATCTATCTCTTAAGACTGCCCTGCAATGGACTGGTGACCTGTCCAGGGTGTATCCTGCCTTCCACTCAGTGACTGTTGGGATATGCTCCAGCTCCCCACGCGACCCAGAAGGATAAGCGGCTTAGAAAATGTGTGTGTGTGTGTGTGTGTGTGTGTGTGTGTGTGTGTGTGTGTATCTTAATATTTAAAATCTGCATAATGCTTTTACTGAGCTAAACACTACCTGCATATATAGAGCCCCACTTCATTCACAACCTGCTTTGGGGGATATCAGTATGAGAGCATGCCAATCACAGAATATTAGAATATTAGGACCATGGCCAGACAGTTCGCACACTTCTGATCAGCATTTTTAAAGTTGTGTTTTATTGTGTTTCTATATTTTTGTTCTCATATAAACATTGCTGGAAAACACCCAATTTTAGTATCATACTTTTTTTTATAATCTGTTCCCTGTGATGGTGGCGGTCCACGGTGGCGTAGTGGGTAGCACTGTCATCTCACAGCAAGGGTTCGACTCCTGGGCCAGGGTCCTTTCTGTGTGGAGTTTGCATGTTCTCCCCTTGTTTCCACCAGGTACTCCAGTTTCCTCCCACGGTCCAATTGGAGATGTTAAATTACCCCTGCAATGGACTGGTGACCTGTGGTGACTGCTGGGATAGAAGATGGGTGTGTGTGTGTTCCCTATGAGTTATGAGCGTCAAGAACCTAAGTTTAAAGAAGCTCATGTGATGTCATATGTTCAAGCTAAGAATGTGTATTATTTAGGAAACTATATTTTTCAGTCTGTAGAGTAGTTTTAGTAGTACGTAGGGGTGGGCAAGATAGCAAAAATATAACAATATAATATATTAAGACTTTTACGATACATGATCACATCAAAATATTCAGCTTTTCTGAGGTTTGATTACTTGGAACAGACAAAAAACTGAAAAAATCTATCAAAAAGTTCAAAATGTAATGGGCCTACTATTTAAGAAATTTCTTCTTAAAACTCACAGTTTTTACAAAGATTCTGCCATTCACCAATGGTTTTCACTTGGAATTTGTTCGCAGGTAAGAACAGAATCTACACACACTCAAGAGCACAAACGTGCGAATAGCTCTGCGGTTTAAGAACATGTGATGAAACCGACGCCGATTTTTTCTAAGGACCTTTCTTGAGAACAAATTTAGCAAACTTGGGGAGATATTGGAGAATGAGGCCCAAAGATTTTTATCCAGTGTTTCACATTCACACATTTCACTAAATCCAGTCAAACAGGATTCGTTCTGCTCTCTTTGTAATTTCACATGCAGCTGTGTTCTTTCAGTGTTCTTTAAGTACCGATAGTGTCAATGATCTGCTCCGAAATGCATACTGTGACGTAATTTATCACAATGATGATAGAGTAAAAATATCAGCATGCTGCCAGCCCTTACTTACAGGAAGGTAACAGTATCTAGTGCATGCATTAGTTCTTGCTTTTTATTTTATTACAGCTTCACATAGTAGCACTTTGGCAGTGTAAAACCTAGAGTGAAAGATTGGAGCGTACCTGCGGCGGTACAGGAGGAGTATAAAGTGATTGACTTGTGTGAATTAGCCTTGTAGAAAGCTTTGCTAAGTTTTGGTAGTGCATGACTGTGGAATTTTCAGCCTGGCTGCTAAAGAAGCCGCAAAGTTCATCTTGACGTTCACATTTCTCATGCTCGCCTTCGCCTCTTCCTCTCTTCCCCCTGCGCAAACCGACCAAGTCCCTAACAGTGTTCCTGTTACAACCGTTCAGAGCAAACACGCAGCCGTATAGGCGTGCATGGCTGCAGATACTGCAGGGCACACTGCTCACATGTATTTGACTTCGCAGGAACAGCATGTTTACTATCCGAGAGGCCTCTCAGATGTTTCTTTCGTGGATCCCCCCCTTGCCAAAGTCAGATACAATCGGTCTGTATCAGAAATCATGGCTATTTTTCATCTTTTCTGAGATTATCTCACGAGGAAAAGGTCACTTGAATGCATCCCAGGGAAAGGTCTCCTTGACTACTTAAATTTGCAGTTAAATGCAGACCTTGCAGTCTGAACCAAAAGCTTCTCCTGCTTTCCAGTACAAAACTGCGATCAATCACGGATGACAGCATCTGAAGCTCCAAAGAATCTGAATCAAATTATCATCAGTTCTGACTATTCTGACAGACGGATGCCTGAGTAATAACTGAGGGCTGAAAGGCATGCTAGAGCTTCATCTATAGGGCGGCCTACACCTGTTAGGTATAAGTAATATTAATATTGTACATTCTCAGAAATGCAGTTTGGGGAATGGAATTATGGAACTTAGCGTAGCTTGAACAGAACAAATCTCCCCTGCGCAGGGTTAGAGCTCTAAGAAGAGCAGGTTGTTGGCACTAGATGAAACAGTAGGAAACTGCAGTAGGTATTCTCTAATACAAAGTTAACAAACCAGATGTTCAGATATTTCTACCGTTAAGATGTGCTGTTCTGTGCAACATTCAAAGACCACCCTTTACATATTTCATTTCCAGTCAAAATGGCCATTAAGTACATATTTCAGTGTCAGAAAAAAGGCAGAAAACATATTTGGCAGAAACCTACAGAGAAGCCTCAACTACTAAATATAATAAATTGTTTTTCAAAGAAAATAGTATATTTTTCCAGCTGTGCAAAGTTCAGTCTTGGTTGCATTTTCTGCTTCCCACAATTCAAGTACTCCCAAACACATTCAATGATGCTGAGGTCTGGACTCTGAAGTGTCCAGTCAGTTGATCTGAGAATGGCAAATTTTGTCTTTTCTTTCTCTCGACACTTTTAGAAAAAAAGGTATATTCAAGTTGCCCATCACAGTCATGCCAGGTGACAGTACCTTTTTTCTGAGAGTGACATATGAAAGCTTTAAATACTGTTTATCTGATGGTGTCAGTTTTGGTGGTCTACACTGGTCTGGCACGGTTGTTAGGAGTCACAGTTTCTATTTTGACTCAACTTTTGGAAACTCACTAAGTTTCCTTTACCTTTCTACCTTATGCAACCGGATTATCGTACATCCAGTCTCCTCAGAAGTATCTCCTTAGGCCAACCCTTAATGACCATTTTGACTGGAAGTAAAGGACGCCGTCTGATTTGCCCAGTCCTGTGTATATGAAATGTCTCAATTAATAAAGACAAGAACACTAGTTAAAAAGCAAAAAAGTTAATAGGCAAACATTAATAGAAAATTTTATGTCTTTCTCACAAAAATGCGTTCACAAACAGGCAAAAACAAATTGCAGTAGAAGAATGTGGAGATTATAGTTTAGTGCTTTAACTGTCACATAGAAGAAAATGAAAGACTTTCAAGGTACCCTTGGGTCAACAAGCATTTCTAGAAGGCATTTTTCAAGCCGTTCACATGAACCTTTACTATAATAAGACTCGGTGCGATAAGATCAGTAATCCAGTTCAGCTCAGTTCCCTCTTTTATGAGGTACATTATACTTATAATGTCCAGTAATACTCCCCATATGTCAAAACAGATTCTCACGACTCGTGTGTTTTGAAACGCATTTTCCAAAAAGGACGGCCCATCTCTGTCTCAGGCTTCTTGTCTTTTGCCTAATACGAACATAGTGTTTCGACAGCAGGTCTCCAGATCACATTTCCGACTTTGGTTATGAGTGCAGGACAAAGGAAATGTCCAAAAACAAACAACAGTGGTATTTCAGAGCGTGAGAAGACTGTATAAAACACATGAATTCTAATTAAAAACCAGTAAAGATTACTTTGCTTTGCATTCTTCACAACTATAAGTATATTTACACACATAGCATGAACTAAATCGGACATTGATTGGAATTAAAATGGTCCGCTGTGCAAAACGATGACTACATAGGTTCTGACTCAACAGCTCGAGGCACATAATGACTTCAAAGCAGCACTTGAATGTTCACATGTTCTCCACTACTGAGTGGCCTCGGATCAATTTGCCTTCCCCCAGGTATCAACTCCAGCAGAGACACCAAACATCTGCTGACATCAGGACAAGCTCAGGCTTTTAAAGCCATTAAGCTTAAGAGCCGCAATTAGTCTCTGAGAGCCATCTATGTCTGTATATCATTGACAAAAATGACACTTTTCAACATCCCCATAGGCTCTTTTCATGCTAAAGACAATGCGTCTGCACCTTAGCTGCTGTTCTTTTTTTCCATGACAAAAATGGGACGTCTGTAATATTTGCTTCATGTTGGCGCAGAATGATTTGAAATATATATTAATTGCAAGTGACTCATGTTTTTATTCTAAGTTATATATATATAAAATTCAGGTTGATATTTTCCTTTGGTGGTATTTATGTAGCATTACGTGATAAGTGAACCACAGTGGTGCTGAAGCCAAAGGGTTAGTATATACACTGTAGACTGTCACTGCTGTAACAAAACCTCCCGTATCTGAAATGGGAACGTCATAGGAAGAGGAAAAGCTCCTAACTTGAACGGGCCCATATCATTTATCCTGCTTTTGTGTAGGTTTATGTACTAAGAACAGTCACAATCCATTTTCTAACCTTTCTTTACCCCTTAGAATGAAATGACCTGTCTTATTACTGTATCTTCAAGACTGAAATATGCAAATGATCTCTGTTCTGATTGGCTACCTTGTATTGCACCTCATTCAAAAAGCAGTCCAGGCTGAAACACTTCTTATAGCTTCACTGACTTCACTGTGAATGGGCAGGCTAAACTACTGTAGGCTGTTTTAATATAAATACAAATAGTTTAAGTATGTAAGTAAGTAAATGTTTGTGACATCACAAAAACAAGTCGTTTTTGCAGCTTAGTTTCAATGTACAGACTAGCTATACCTTGCTATACCTTGAACATGTCCACACACTATATCAAACTCTTTTATATAAAAAAGCTTTCAATGATACGAGCCCTTTAATGTATGTCAGTGTGTTTCTGAACAACAAATGCTTTTCTATTGTTTATTCATTATGAAATGTGTACATAATGTAACACTTTAACAGTACTTAAACTGTCATTGTCACACCGCAGACAGATCCTCTCAGTGTTGCGAACTCCATCTCCCAAGATACTTTGGGAGAACACGTGACCTCGGACTTTCTGACAGCTTCGGAGTCCATAGCGGATTCCATTTCCCAGGAGACTCTGGGAGATCACATGTCTGGTGACGATCAGCCACACACCTTTCTCTGGTCACAATCACCAGATTACTGACTCTCTACACCTGTGACAGGTGATCATGTGACTTAGTCAGTATAGTTCTTAAGCCTGGGCTTTAGCCAGCTCTCGTTGTGAGGTATTGCTTCATTCATGAACTTGCTGAGTGTTTTCTTTGTTTGCCTGTTCCTGAATTTGTGTCTGACCCTTTGCCTGTTCCTCAACCTTGATTTTTGCCTTGTCCTTTTGTCTTTGTCTACTTGATCTTGGATTACTGGTTTTGACCCTCCTGCTTGTTTTGTTTATTCTGAATGTTGGATGTATGTATTGGATGTGTGGTCTGATAAGTACTGTTCCGGTCTCCGTTTTTTGTTTGATCCCGTTTCTTTTTGGCGCTATGTCGGTCCCTCCTGTTTTACGTATTGGCTCTATGACCCTGGACTGTCTTAACCCTGATTTTGGATTTGCCCATAATAAATCTCGCTTGTCTCCGCACATGCGGCCGCCTCAACATCGCTCCCCATTGTTACAGGCATTTTCAAATGCTGTATAAAAGAGGGGGAAAAAAGGGGGAAGGTTTTGCTATGACAGTGATGAAATATATGTTTAACCCATTAAAATCCCAGGCTTATTACATACTAAGGCTGGGATTTTAACGGGTTAAACATGCAAACTGGCTGAGATATTCTTAGGCTTTAGAAGTGTGAAATAAAACTTTAGGCCTGCCGAAGGGCTCTGGCCACTTAAGGGGTTAAAGAAAAGTGTTCTGATGTTTGGGCTCTAACAGGTCACATGCTTTCATGAACATAATTACTGTTCCTGCTAACAGTGATCTGCGTGCTCTGCTGCGGACTGACTTAGTGAAGTGCTTTATATGCCCCTCTGCCAACACATTCTATGTTCTGCCTAGAGAACAGCCTGATGCCCTACTGTTCAGCAAACGACAAAGCACTGATCATTTTCCAACTGTACAAAATATCCATTTGGTAAATGTGTGCATTAATTTTAGCAGCCGAAATCTTCAGCGGACGTATATGATCGCACAAGCCGTGGCCGACTAGAGCTAAAGATGAACCAAGAAATATGGGTGGCTGAAAATATGCGGGGGCATTACGAATGTGCTCAGACACATCAAACTCAAATAAACCTTTGCAAATCTCATTTTGATATACAGATCAAATCAAACCACAGCCAAATAGCTTGATCATTTAAAAACATCCCAAACATCTGTGATAAATAGATCTAATCCCTGGAGGATATAGATCCCTTTCTGAACCTAAGTTCTCACATACTTGTGAAATCGGTGCACATTTTGTACAGAAAAGGACGTGAAATAGCCCCTTCCTAGCCACTGGCGGCTCGAATTACACAAGCAGTGATAGTAGAATAGCAAAGAGAAATACTGGCCCATGTTTCAGTTCAGCTGGGCCAAGTCCCTGTTTCACCTAAATGTTCTAATAATCATCTCTGACAAGTTTGGCAGCGCTTTTACATTAGATCCATATGCATCCAGGCCCCATCAGGCCAAATCCTGTGCTATTGGAGTTGATTTGTATATAAAAGTTTGTCATTTGCTTGAAGTGAAGCACAGATTACTGAACTCTAGGTATGAGAAACTTGATAGGCCTGAAAACATGATGTCATAGCTCATTGCAAAGCATTATACAAGGTGAACCATTCATTAACATTCAAAAAGTCATATTTTCTGCTGTTTTCTTTGAACAGTCAGAGTTTATCACTTCGTCAGCGAAGCCTAAATGGGTTTCCACAGTTCTGCACTAATACGTAAATTAGATGTTTGGCAGTTCCAACTCGATTCAGCCATGTAAACAAAGCTCAGCACACGTCCATGCCATGTGTCACATTGGAAGGCACTGATAGAACTGGATCTGGGCAGTGGTTGCTCAAAAGGTGGGATTTAACAACGAAACCCCACAGATTCTTACAGCAGAGGAAAGGAACACTGCCACAAGTTTGGCACCGATTAGTATTATAGTGCCAATTTATATAACAAATATGAGACCTGAAAAACGTGTTGAGAAGTTGAAAAAATTCTCTAAACAGGACAACTCAAGTTTCCTTCCGGTCCACTCGAAATGAGTGATATATTCCTGAAACATGCTAATCATGTATAGTCAAAGCAACCGAAAATGAGGCATTCACTCCAAGCACTATAAATTAATGTTATAACCAGAATTTATTTGACATGGCGTTAACCTGGAAAAGCTGGATTTATTGCCCCAGAGATTAAACCTGCCCCAGTTCTGACCAAAAATGGAAACATCATCCTTAGCGGTGGATTACAGAGGATACCTTTCAAATGCAGCTTGCCAAGATCGAATATCATTCATCTACAGTTCATCAGCACATTCAAGCTTTCAGAGCAGGCTGAAATGGGTAGACAGATTCCACAATGCTATCTGAATTGCAGGGTTTATTCTTTAAGTTTCTGCCTTTTGAATAAGAGATTGCAGCAAAAGTAGCAAATCAAGATAATCTCAGTACCATGAAGCGATCACGTTACTGATGAGACACTGAGATTGGAGTTTTGTCCGAAGTAGAGCAGCACCTCGCGCATGAGAACAAATGCTCATTCAAATGTTTATTTTCACACCAAAGCTATTAAACTTGCTCCATTATCTATTAGAGCAGACCATCTGAGCAAACCACCACTTTCACACACACACACAAACGCACTCACCCACTCACCCACCAACCTAACAGCACCCCTTGAATTAAAGAATTAATGTGAGATAGCAGTGCTGCTTTTATAACGATCCCGTTTGCTGCACATGCTCATATGATTTTTTATTCTTTTTTTTTTCACTTAACAAGAAGATTAAAAGATTCTACCAACTGTAGAGAGGAATTTTGGTTAAGAATTGAGTTGCTTTAACTAAATAGAGTTTATTAGACCTAAACTAAAAATAATTGCTTCTAAATTAATTTACAGTTATGCGGTTTTTTAGATAGGTGGATGAAGCATTGTTACCTCAAATGAGTATAAACCCCTGCAAACTGTATTACAAAATAGCTGTTCATAATCATGACAATGGTACTCAGATTGCAAGCAAAAATATAGTTTTAAATCTTTTCTGAAGTAGAAAAGCATATTTTAGCACAGTCTAACACAAAACCCAACATATTGTCGCCGTCCAAAGAAAAACAAGTATCTCCAAAATAGTAACTTACAGGAGAGGGCAAAAAGTTCTTTCATTTCACTGTAAGTTAATGTACTGAGAATATTGGAGCATTTCTATTGGTCATACAATGTAAAGGATAACTGAGCTGACCTCAAATGATGCAGAAAAGTAAAAACTGCAAAAAGAAAAAAAGAAAACAGAAAGCAATGATTTAAAAATCCACCTGACCTGCACTCAAATAAAAACAGAACAAAGACAATCAAGCACCTTCAACACATTCCAAAAAAAGTTGTGATGGGGTGATTTAGGTTTAGGAACATTGTGAAACATTCAAAAACATTTTGAACAGGTGATGCAGTCAAAAGAGGAGCATCCAAGAAAAGTCAAGTCCCTTACGAGAAAGATGAGTCGAGGCTCGCCGCTTTGCCCAAAAATGTGTCAGAAAATAGTACAGCACTTCAATAAAGAACAATGTTCCTCAATGGTAGTTCACACTCTACGGTGCGTATCATCAAATGATTCAGGAAATGTCTGAATGCCTATAATCTTAGATCTTTCAGACAGCACTGCATTAAAAACCAGCAAGCTTCTGTGATGGATATCACCATCGGTAATACTTTGACAAACTGTTGTGAATAGGCAGAATTTGTTGCTGCATCCACAAATGGAAGACAAGACTGTACGATGCACAGTGGAAGCCACAGGTCAACAACAGCCAGAAATATTGCCATCTTCTCTAGACTCAAGCCCATTTAAAATGAACTGATGCACATTGGAAACATGGATTGTGGTCCGATGAGTCACAACCTTTGTGTTGTGTTCTCAGTGCCAAAGAAGAAAAAGAACAACCAGATTGTTACCAGCATAAAGTTCAAAAGCCAGCGTCTGTCATAGTTTGGGGATGTATTAGTGCCCATGGGATGATATGACTTGCTCATTTGTAAAGACACTATTAACGCTGAAAGAAAATATTCACATTTTGGAGCAATAGATTGAGCACTATTGGGTGACATCTCACATCTTCATTTTGTTTAAAATTTTTTGTATAATTTGAAAACATCAGTTACTCTTTAGACTATGTTAACATTTAATGATGAATAGACCAAAAGAAATAATCCAACATTACATGGAAAAATCATTTTCCGTTAACTTCCATTTAAAGTTAAGAATATTTTTTCTTTCGCTTGTTAAATTACCTTTTTGTAGATATAAGGATTTCACCAGACATTGAGGATATGCTGCCTTCTAGACAACGTCTTTTTCGGAAATTGTATGACCTGGAAAAGCTGGGTTTATTGTTTCAGAGATTAAATCTGTTCCAAACAGAATATCTTTTATCTACAATTCACCACCACATTCAGGCTTTCAGAGCAGGCAAGGGACACTCATGCTTTCAACATAACACCAAGCCACATTTTGCATGCGTTACAACAGCATGGCAGCGAAATGAGAGAGTGTGGGAGCAATACTGGCCAGCCTGCCGTCCAGATCTGTCTTTCATTGAAAAGGTGTGGTTCATTATGAAGCTCAAAATACAAACACAAAAACCCTGTATGGTTGCACAGCTGAAGATTTTTACAAAAGAATCATATAAAATTTCAAAGTGGGATCACTTCGCATCTAACACTGGTTTAAAAATGATCCTGTTCCACCATTTTTGGAACATGTTGCAGGCATCCAATCTGGAATGAGTGTATATTTGAAAAACAAGAAAAAAAACAGGTAAAGTTTGATAAGGAAAAAAAAATGGATAGGGTTTGTAGAATCAAGGGGGTCATATTCTAAAAAAAATATGATTTGTTGTTTGTACCTTATAGAACCCGAAAATACTGTTGAAATGTGAAATTTACCTCTGCTTAGAGGTGAAAACTCACGAACTGTTGTACAATGGCCCCAGTCTTCATGTAGACCGTAGGCTTCACTGCAACAGACCAATAATGTAAACTACTATTTGCATATTCCGGCCTCAGACGAATATAGATGACCAACAAGTGAGCACAGAGCCAAAACTGCTACCATGTTTTGCTAACAAGGATAGAGCATGATTAAGCAAGGCCATGTTAAATGTGCTTTGCAATAAAAGAGGTGCTTGAAAGCTTCATATCATGCCAGTACCCTCAGTGGGACGTTTCATTTTGTTTGGCTGCTGTGCCTGGGGCTCCCTGCTGTGAGAGAATTACAGAAATGGCTAATGAAAATGTACACCTGGGTGTGTAACGCCCTTTAAAGCAACATGTGCATTGCAGAAATGTCTTGAAAAACAGATACAGCTACAAATACACAATAGCAAAATACACAATAGACAGAAATGCCCTGAAAAACTGATAATGACATATACAGAAACGTAATTTTTATTGAATAAACAATAACACATACATTCAACAGGCCACGAAAATTATTTTAAAGAAAATGGAAAAATGAAAAATATGGGCCCTTCAAGAGATATTAGATGTTTCAGAGATGCTAGTTATATGCTGCCTACATAAAGGCCTTTTATGGTGATGCTATATGGTCAAAAGAGCCGAGTGGACGTGTCCAGCAGAACATAATAAAAGAAATTACTCAAAAATGCATGACTCTGCGATTCCAACAGATACTATCACTCCACACAAACCCCACAAACCCCTGGTCTTTGTGCCTTAAACAGTTTACCAAGAGGCAGACCATTATAAGTGTACTTATAGTCACTGCAGTGTTCCAAGGCAATTAACCATTCAAACACTGAGCTGTTCTATCGTAGTTTTCACAGTAATCTCTTAGAGTAATCGCGCACACTTTGCAGCATACTTTACAATGCTTGATTCTTATCTAAATGCTGAAATGTTCATGTCTTTGTTCAGTTCAATAGCAGCCAGGTTTGTAGTGCAGGTTGCTACAACATTACCAGGGCTGGAATCAATCTTAGCTCTAATAACTGCATCAACCAGCAGTGAAAGCTTGTAAAAGCATGTTGTAAAATCAATAGCAAACATTAAACTCTATGCTCCTGTTAACCTACTTCCAAGGTCTCATGTCATCAGACTGCTGAAAAATGTATTTGCAGTCTGTCAGAACTGAGGGGGGGGGGGGGGGGGGGGGTTTGTTCCAGACACTTTTAGTTCTATAGGCCTGTAATTGAATACAGTGGTATCTTATTGGGTCTGATGGCTCTCCTCACTTCCAATCAGACTCGTTTAAATAAGCCTCCATAGCGAGTAGCATTAGGTTTATGGTGAATCAGCTTGTAAAGTGGAAACTAAAAGTCAAAAGTCATAATAATAATAATAATAATAATAATAATAATACACACACATTTTTAAGCCGCTTCTCCCTCACGGTCGCAGGGGGTGCTGGAGCCTATCCCAGCTGTCAATAATAATAATAATAAAATAATAATAATAATAATAATAATAATAACAACCATCATTATCACAATCCTCTTCTTCTACATCTTCCACACAAGGGTTAATTATTATTCATTATTATTATTATTATAATTATTTACATGCATTACAGGAATGTTCAGGTCAGTTGTACAGTTATCAGTAAAAGTTTGAATATTTTTTTAACTTGTTTTGTTGATTTTCCAAGTGAAAGTAAGTTAACACATCCTCTACACAGAACAAACTTTAATATGGCTTTTTTTAGTGCACAATTTCTTTTTTATTTGATTTAACATATGATTTTGAGCTTAGCACATTAGAATAAAAAAATTAAATGTGCCATAACCTTTTTACAGACCACATTTTATAGTTTTTTTTACCCCATCATGTTATATTCAACAAATAAACAGTAACTGTGCACTAAAATGTGCGAGCATTTGTTCTCTGTAGAAGATGCATATTTATTTTCACAGTACGTATAAACTGACCAAACTTTTGTATGCCATCTTGTTTTGTTGAATGCCTGTGGTTTCAGAGAACATGCTGGTGGTGATACATGACTGGTAAACTCGGGATGCTGAACCTGCCTGTGTTTGCCACAAGTATTTAGGATTTTGTCAGCAGTAACCTTGGAAATTCACAAGTTTACGAGACCCATCTGAACATGCTACCTACAAAAGCATATACTTTTCTTACATTAAATTGATATAAAACAGAACAAATCCATGAAATACTAAATTCCCCTGCACTACTCAACCAGTCATTTATCACGATAACAACATTGGTGGTAATTACAATGAGGTAATATTGCTAACGTGTTGAGATGCGCGTAAAAACATAACCTAACCTAACCGTAGGTCATATTCTGTTCCCCACCTACTGTAGTTTGATGTAAGGTTCAAGACTACGCAGCTGCCAAACGAAAGTGCACAGTGATCAAGATAACCTCCCAGCAGTTGAACCATTAACCAGACAAACCAGAGCTAACAGGACATCTTTATGGCATGCCATAATAACAAGATCCCTAATCTAAAAGAGCATCATAAAACACTTTAGCACTTGGTCATGTCCTGTTTGAGGTGCCATACGCCCACATTATGTCAGACACACACATCTACATGCCCAGCTGGAGTCATGCAATCCTATTTATCTAAGTTCCTAGGGAGATTATGGAGTTTCAGTGGGAATATTTGACATACAGCAGACTAAATGCACGAGGTGTACTATCTAATCTCATCTGGTCTTTCCTCAGTAACCCCTCATTGTTCAGTTTGGCGTCTATTTTATTTAATTGCAATGCAGTTACTCTGCAGTTTGTCAATTAAAGCTTATTTAACAGTTATTTTGGACAGCATCTTACAAAAAAACTGGTCAAGCAAACTCACGAACAACAGTTTTTGGCCCCAGTCCTTCATTACTCATTCTTGGCATAAACAAAGTGCACAGCCTTCTGCTTAAACCAGTAAGTACTCCGGTTGTAGCTGCCTCTCACTGCATGCAAGTCCAAAGTTCCTCTCATAGATGTAAAGCTTTGCCAGGCACATCTACCTAAGCATGTGTGCACGTTCACTTTCACTAATCACACCACCCCAAATCTCAAGAAGAACAGCAGCGGCCCTTTACTGAGGGAGTCATTTTTAAACCATTACAAGTTAAAATACATGTTATATCTGTTACAAGCTTCAAATATATCATGGAATGTCTCTTACGGGCTTGGAATTTCTGTTTAATCCAGAATGGCCACAAAATGTGCATGTGAGTCACACTTAGCTTAGCACTAACATA
Source organism: Pygocentrus nattereri (assembly GCF_015220715.1). Classification (NCBI taxonomy): domain Eukaryota; kingdom Metazoa; phylum Chordata; class Actinopteri; order Characiformes; family Serrasalmidae; genus Pygocentrus; species Pygocentrus nattereri. Next base: position 7,607,724 of record NC_051226.1, read on the forward strand.
CTACTAGAATCCACTATGGGCGCTAGCAGAAATTAACATTATCGTAAAGGTATTTTTCTTTGTTTTCTGACTGAATTTTTACATTTGTGGTCCGAACCCGAAGGCTTAGCTCTAATAGTCATAGTTTAACATTTGTACTATAATGCAATGACTACTCAAGATTTTAACAGATATAACATATATAGTGCTTGGTGCATACGTTGAGCATAATGCATATTAATGTGAGAAATAACTGGTAATTCTGAGAAATTATTGCGTTGTTGCACCACATACTGCCAAATATTACTTTATTAATTTATATTACTTGCAAATGCAATATGTGTCACGATTGGCTATTCCCACTCCCCATGTGCTTTTTGTTTACCTTTTGATAGTCCACGTGTTTTCTTTGTTTCGATTTTTTTGGTCCAGCCCCCTTGTTTAGTGACTCCGCCCCTGATTGTTTTCACCTGTCCCTCGTCATCCCTGTGTTGTATTTAAGCCTTGTGCTTTGCCCTTTGTTTTGTTGGTCTTTGTTTGATGTTTGTTTGATGTTTGTTGGGTGTACTGTTCGAAGTGTATGTATTGTTTGAAGAGTTTTGTTTGTTTCTGGTCTGTTTGGAGGTTTGTGTTCATTTTGTCACGTCTGTCCCTCCTGCTCTCCGTATTGGCCATCTGACCCTGGACTGTTTTGACCATGACCCTGGATTTGCCCTTAGTGAAAGTCGCTTATCTCAGCACCTCCTCGCTCCACGTTACAATATGTACAAACTTAAGGCTTGGTGCTAAAGCGCTGCTGAATTACTGCACCACAGCGACCCTCACATGCTTCAAGAACAAAATAGAAAAGAAAAAAAGGCTGTGATTGACACAAAAAGTGGTCTGTGGGTGGTTGGGGCTAGGGTGGGGGGTGTCGTCGTGTTAGATGGCGGCCAAAAGAGGAAACAGATATGTGAAATGGTGCATGAGGGTTTTTTCCTCCATCTCTCCAGCACCTCTAATCGTCACAGTGATAATGAAGCTGGTGAGAAAGAGCCCTCCTGGAGCAGTTTTGTGGAGGCTGAGCCCCCCTCTTCCCCTCTCCCCTGGCTTTGCTTCTGCTGCTGTTGCACCAGCACTGAGTCAGGCTGAATGGCCTGTGCCTCTCCACACAAAGTGCAACTCTTAATCCTTACTTTGTGAAACACTGAAAGCAGCATTGATATAAAACACTTTGGTGGGAAACGGATTAACCCTTTAAGCTGAAGTCTCATTATTCAGGTATTAATCTTAAGTCGTATTATTCAGTATAAATTGTTCGATACTTAAGAAATGAAATTAATATGTGTGCTAAAAGAGTGAGCAATTGAAGTGTGAGGGCTGTTTCAGTTTAAGGATTCAAAGACCCCAAATGAAGAAAAAAAAGGTTTTCGTCAAAAAAGACCTGGAGCTCTTTAAACAATACATGAGCAAATGTGCATTTCAAGATGTTCTGAACTGCTAAACTACATTAAAAACAACCAGTCTACTGTCATAAATGCTGTGGTCCATAAGCTGCCCTGTTCCTCATTCAAATAACGAGATTTTATCAATGTTAATTATGCTAATTATACCAGGTAATGTATTTCAAGAGGGCTCTCTGCTGAGTGGCCTACTGTCCTCAAATGATCAAAGAAAATACTTAAATGCTAGATTCTTTGATCAGATCATCATGAATGTACAAAAAACACCAGTGAATGCTGCCCATTTATACCAAGAAGAACATGGATTAATGCAGCTCTCCTGTTAAAAACATCAACAGCATCACAGCAGACATATTAACACACCACTTGGAATGTCTTGCAGACAGTTTCTGCTCTGGTGTCAGTAATTAAACGCAAAATAAACACATCTGCTTTGAGTCTCATATATTTTTAAACACATGGGCAGCAGGGAATTTAAGGAATATTTGTTTTTGTATTTCCTGATTATGTCATTTTAAGAGTTATGTTGTACCCAATAAATACCAAGATGCAGCAAACTTACAAACCATAAGGAAAGGTCCACGGATGAACAAGCTAATAACAATAAAATGTGGGGAATACCCACAAATAATAATTGTAAAAAAACAAACCATAAAGACCCACCCACTGTAATGGCACATAAACCTATTCTACGAGAAGAAGGCTTCAAAAACCACGAAGACCAGCACGACTGTGGTAATGGGTCTTATCACGGCAGCATGAAAGGTCACAACATCCAACTTCCAATTTGTTTGGAAGGAAAAAAATTCACATACAAGTAAAATAAATGCACAAATAAAACGGGAAGAAAGGGGCTTTTAAGATGTCTGCACTCTTTTACACACCACATAAAGTTCTGGAGCGAAGGACACTCCATAGTCACACCCTTCCACCATGATGTCACATAGCCCAGCTCTGCTTCTCCAAAGCCGTGTAGTAATGTCTCATTACAGCAACTAAAAAACAATATGACACCACGGAGTCGGAAAAAAAAATGTGGAGACTAATTTCAGGTCACCGCCCCTCTGAGACAACTCTGCCCGCCTCAAAAATTCCGACATTCCTCCAGGTTAGTTATGTCTTAGATTCATTCTGTGTCCCACACATCAGTTTTGCATTAGCCTCATGGCTTTAACCCTTTTAACTGTAACCCTAATATTCAATCTAAGGGTTTCTTATCTAGTACCTACTATGAATTAGCCTATCCAAGCTCCGTCCATGATCTTTCATTGTAGGGCTGCATGATAACTTGTGTTTTTACCATTACATGGGCTGCGATGACAGAACAGACCAAATTACCTCAGCACCAGGGTCACGTAATTAGATTGGTGGGAATGTAGCATTAGAACCAACAAATGCTTTCATGTGCTGGGCTTGAACGTTGCTTAACTATTTGGCTAAATGACTTAAGATGCAATGCACAGCTCAAACACTGCACTTTATTAAACTACCAACCTCTAAAAATACTACAAAAGTGACGACTTTAAGTGTGCACAAAATGTGTGCAGCAGTAATGGCTCCTGTTAATGACTCCTGTTACAACAAACCTGCAACACCATAAGAAGCCATCTAAGGAATTAAACATCCTTTTGTTTTGTAGGCCTATATATTTATTTGCTTCATGGAATGCTGACTGTCTTATAGCCTTACAATGCACAAAAATTGCTTGTAGTTCTGATGCAAGTAGCTATGAGTTTTTAATGACTCATTATCATTTAATTTGACAGAATTTTAGTGGACTAGTTTAGCTTAGTTTCAATACAACTACATAGTCCAACTTGGTAATACACTATTTTAAACAGCAAACTCAACGTTATGCAGCAACTCTAAAGAAAGTGCATTCCAATTTCTCACCAGTGTGAGTGGGCTTTATATCAACATTCTGTAAAGCTTGTCCATCTTCACCACAGTTGCGTTTGTGGGCGGAGCTTGGTATGCCAGTAGTTCAGGAGCTAATTGAAATGATATTTCTTGAGGTATTTCCTAGCTGTGCACGCTCACATTTCGGACCATTCCTCTACATGTCATGTGTTTTGCACAAACATCCCAGGCATCCCGAGGCGTTTGTCATAAACCAGAACAATAGTAGGACATTCATTTGCTCTGCACTGCCATAGGCAAAGTTGAAATGAGCATGAATTAAAGCGCAAAATTACCACAATGAGCTTGTATCTACTACACATAACGAATGTAGTGTCTGTCTCTGCTCGACCCACAAAGATGACCCTGCTAACCCTTAAAGATAAGGCTTTCATATGTTAGATAATCTTTCATCTCCTTTCTCCCAGAACTCATTTCTGGAAGAACAGTGTGTTCGGTGGGGGGGGGGGGGGGGGGGGTTACTGTACCTGAGCGCGATGGAGGTGCCATTGACAGACGCTGAGTAAGGTCTGCTGGGACTAAAGCTTCCCTGCCGGGCATAGCGCTCATCCCCACAACACAGGATCATGAGGAAGGCTCTGCGAAAAGCCCGGTTCAGAAAGGCATAGAGGAATGGGTTCAAGCCAGAGTTAATATAGCCCAGCCATAGCCACATCGTCCACATCTGCCAAGGCACGCTGTACTGGATGAAGGGGTCCACTATGTTGGTGATGAAGAATGGAGCCCAGCATAGGCAGAAGCAGCCCATGATGACCGCCAGCGTTTTGGCGGCCTTTGTCTCAATCTTCATGCGGCTTGAGCCCTGGTGGTCATGGCTGTAGTAGGACACAGGAGCGGATCCAGCACGCTGCAGCGTCCCAATCTGACGTGCATGCTCCATGGCAGTCACGTAGATGCGCTGGTAGGCAAGAATCATTAACCCTAAGGGCACGTAGAAGGCAACTGCTGAGCAGATGAGAGCATAGGGCCGGTTCACCAAGAAAACGCAGGATGTCTTGTTTGTGCCATGGCTGAACTTCCTCTCCTCAATCTAGAAAATGGGACAAACATCACAAGCCATTACAAAAACACATATAGCAATCTACAGAATATGAGATTGGATTTACATTAGGAATTCAAAAGGCATCAATCTGAAGCTGGCAATTCAACTTCATCCACTCTGGAAAGATACGATCACTCATAAAGGAACAAACTAACTCAAATTCTCAGGCTATATCATATAATTCTGTATAAAATACATACATAAAAATCCACCAAACCCACACCATCGCAAAGAGCTTGCGAATCTGAATTCTGATGATGCCACAGTCATCCTTGGCTGAGTTTCCAGGACCGAATAACTGGCCTTGCTGCTCTTTGGGTTTACAGGACGGCCCCCTCTCTCTATCGTTCAGTTCAGTTTGTTAGCACACACAGAGAAATGTGTAGTTAGTGCTGTTTTTCAAGCAGATTCAACTGCCATTCATGTAGCGAGATGGAGAGGCCTAGCTAGTAGGTGGGAACGGGCACTAATTAAATTGAGTGGACAGTCCACAAATTTTATTCCAGTGCAGAAAACGAGAGGACAGACGAGCAATCCTACGTCGCAGGAGCAGAAGCTTGAAATATGTGAGTCACAGCTAAGCTTAACTCTTCAGTGTTTATCTCAAGTACTTTGAACTGTACTAAAATAAACTGCAGTGAAGATTTCGTGATGTACTGAACCATCTTCTTATCAAATTCTTTTCACATATGACAGTTAGCATAGTTCATCTCTGCGCTAAACAAAACCATCTCCACTTTAATTCGTTTAACTTCCTCCTATTTATAGTAAGCCTACTGTTCTGCATCAACAAGATAATAGAAAAGACACTGTGATCTTTTTAAGTCAGAAAGACTCCAACCAATTGTACTGTAGTAAGTGCTCATCACCAACAGCACATATCTGGTGATACCTGGGTCACAGGAGTAGCGCTGACCTCTGCAGAAACCAGTCTTTTTTGTACCTGTGTAAGGTCTTCCTGTCAGTTTCACAACTGGGCTAAAATTTTGAGTGCTCACTGAAATTCGCATTTCAGTATTTCAGTATTTCAGTATTTCAGGCTCAGTGTAAATGTGAACTGCACTCCTAAAAATAAAGGTGAAAAAAGGTAAACCATTTTTCGCTCCCTAAAAAATCTTTCAAAGGACAGTTCTAAATAAATTATTTTGTAAATGAGATGTGGAAGCATCAAAAAAACTTTTAGGCCCAATTCCATTTCACCCTTCGCCCCTACCGCTTAGCCCTTAGCCGTCTGGTTTGTGCACTCACGTCTAGGTTTAGGGTGTCCCGAATTTTGTTGAGATAGAAGGGTGGGGCGAAGTGTCAGGGCTGCATGACCACCAAACGGAGGTTTTTCAGAGACTCACTCCAAACAGAGTGTTACGAGAAAAAAAAAAAAAGAAAACCAGCAAGATGTCTGAACAAGTGACCAAAGAAACACACAAATGTAAATATTTTCTACATGAAAAAATGACGATATCAATTGTTTTATCTTAGTTTAATGTCAATTCAATATATTGTGGTCCTTTTCTTCATAACAAGCATAAAACACTGCTAATAGTATGTTAATGTTTCAATAGCTATCTAGCTAACTTTCCCGTTCCACCTTAAATAGTCAAGCAGTTCTGAGGACCACTGAAGGCGGAACAGGAAAATTCGAACAAGATGCTGCCGAATATCTGACTTCAGCTTCATATCACCACAGAATTAGCGGTGGGCGATGGTGAATAATTGCCTTATAGCCCCTCTTTGAAGGCCTATGATGCCCTAAATGTAACTAAAGCCCAGCAGTGAGGAGCTGAACTTCACCCGCCTCTGCTCTTACTGAAGACGGGCCGGGTCGCCTACAGAGCAGCGCTAGTAGCTGTTAATGAAGTGATGTTTGTTTGTTTTTTATTTTTTTTATTTGAGGGTCCTATTTCACAGAGCAAGATTTCAACCACTACCCCTTGTAACTCACCTCCAGGGGGTTAGGGTGACCCTCGAAAACAAGGGGTAAAACGGAGAAATGGGATTGGATCTTAAAGTTTAAAATCTAGGTGAAGTGGAAATCATTACCCATTTGATGTATTTCAAAGTGAAAGATGGTGTGAGAAAGTCCCTGAGCCAGTTAGAGTGTTTTCATACAATGACAGGTGTGAGCGGTAGGAGGGGGAGGTAAAACCCGATATTATTATAAATATTATAATAAATATTATTAAATATATTTAAATATTATTATAAATGTCCCTGCACACATAATCAAAAATCAGAAGATGTGTTAGAGGTGGGGCAAAAGGCATAACATTTTGATGCAAGATTACATGAAAACACAAGTTTTATCTTTTACATGATAAGATACAATCAATTACACATCATATGACCAGGGACATGAGCTAACAAGGTAAAGAGGAATTCAACCAATATTTAACATTTTTAAACATGACTATGTAATTATATTGTCAAGATGTAAACAGCCTTTTGTCACGATTGGCCCCTCCCAATCCTATCCATGTGTGTTGGGGCAGTCGTGGGTTGGCGGTTAGGGAACCAGCCTCGTGACTGGAAGGGCGCCGGTTTGATCCCCAGAGTCAGCTGACAGCACGTGACTGAGGTGTCCTTTAACAAGACACCTAACCCCCAACTGCTCCCCGGGTGCTGTGGATTGGACTACCCAACGCTCCTGGCAAGTGTCACTGCCCCCTAGTGTGTGTGTGTGTGTGTGTGTGCTCACTAGATTGTATGTGGTGTTTCACTTCACGGATGAGTTAAATGCAGAGGTGAAATTTCCCCACTGTGGGACTAATAAGGGTCTCTTAATCTAATCTCTGTTTTGGTTTAGCCCCCTCGTTTCGTGACTCCGCCCCTGATTGTCTCCACCTGTTTTCCACCTGTCCCTCGTTTTCCATGTGTATTTAAGCCCTGTGTTTGCTGGTCTTTGTACTGATCTTTGTATTGGTCTCTGTTGTTGTTATCTGCTGTGTTGTTGATTCTGGTTTATGTTATATCTGTTTATCGTTCTCTCCGTATTGGCTCTATGACCCTGGACCGCTTTGACCATGACCCTGGATTTGCCCTGAATAAATCTCGCTTATCTCAGCACGTGCGTCCGCCTCCTTGCTCCCCATTACACCATTGGAGTGTTTTAATGCCAAATGCTCCGTTCTAGAAAACCTTACCGAGTTAGAATTGATCATAGTGGTGATGGCTCCCTCACATAAAATTTTATGAACACACTGCCTGTTGTCTGAGACGCTGATTTACACTAGTTTTGGCAGAAGATTTTGAGCCAAAACGTATTCTTTAATACACTCATGGTGGATAAGTACATGCAAGGTTCATTAAGGCAAAGTAGTCTGCAAAGAACTTGCAGGATGAGGATGTCTGGAAGTTCACTGATGGACTTGGATTGCAAGTGTTTGTGTTGTAGACTTCATGTCTTCTGGTTCCTATCACCACCACTAAAGAATCACATAGCCAAGAACCATTTAAGTACTAACCCCTAACTAACCTTTTCACAGTGTTATAAATAAATACCCGTCATTCACTTACAATGTCCTCAATGCCAATGGCATTCCAGTTCTGCATGATGGGAAGGAAGGAGATGAACGAGGGGATAACCCAGCATCCCCCCAGCATCAGAGACACTCTGATGGGTGTCATCTTGTTCCTGTAGACCAGTGGCTGGCAGCAAATTGCATAGTACCTGCCAAAGACAAGAACTGTGAATGATAACTCAAGTGTGATTCATGGATGCTGTTGAGCGACTTGACGTGCCTTACATAACTGACACATCCCTAAAAATGATTGACCACACATTGTTACTTCTTTTTACTCTGAAAAATCAACCTAGTGTAGCACGTCGTTTCAGATTTGAAGCATTTTTTTTTTATCTGCGTGAGGCGAAAACATGAGTCATGGCTCGATGGGGTGGAGAGAAGAATGAATGACATTGTGAGATGAATAAAATTGTGAAGGGGGGGGAATGTGAAATTGTGTATGCATGTGTCTGTGTGTCAGAGAGAGAGAGAGAGAGAGAGAGAGAGAGAGAGAGAGAGAGAGAGAGAGACAGAGAGAAAACATGAGTGTTGTTGCCATATGGACCAGGTGCAGCACAAGAGACACAGCTGCTCTCTCTAAAGCCATGGGAGGTGGCATCATCCTAATAGATGAGCAGAGAGATTGTGCATGCAAAACACTGCAAATTAGACTTCATTAGTCTGACAAACCTGGGCCACGGATGAAGATATACAAGGTCTTTTGGCTCTCGTGGACATACGGCATATGTCGGTGGATTGTACTGAATTGTATATGTAGATGCTTGTATGAAAGTCTAAGCATGTGGCAGTGAATTGCAGGAAAGTATTTAAAACTGATGACAAGCAAATCAGGGCTTCAGCACAAAGAGCCCTGGCTAGATTTCTGAATATATATGACCCAGCAGGGGACAAGAGGGAAAAAAAACATGAATAATAGCACATTGTGATACAGCGTTGCAAAATTATAGTGCTTAGAGCAACAGAAACTCAACGCCTGAATGTTGGAGAGCAAACCCACACGTTTAGGAAAGCACTGAAACCTGTTTCATAAGCGCAAATGTGTCACAGAGTGTAAGTGAATATTTATGAACGTTTCATAAACAAGTCATGATCCACAAAACAGTAATCAGACATTAATGAGCACAAAAACAGCAACCAGCAACCTTGGACCATTGTGTTAGTCATTTACATTCAATTCAATGACATGCTTAAAGTGGGCTCTCCGCCACTGTCATAATGAGACCATGCTAATAATGACACTATCTAGACAAGCCAGTCGTGTAACATTTATGAGCTTTTAAGCAATTAATTCCAGGAAAATTATTCCAAGTGAGTTGTAAAGTATCATAAAACTATTAATAAATAACCTAGAATCATATCAGATAACTTGCTCATAAGCTGAACTTATTATCTGGTCAACAGCTAGTATGGCATCCTTGTACCTGTCCAGGGCGATGCAGCACAGGTGCAGTATAGATGCAGTGGTCAGCAGAACGTCCAGCGAGGTGCGGACCAAACAGAACGTCTCTCCGTAACCCCAGTGGCCTGTGGTGAGCTCTATGGCCGCAAAGGGCATCACTAAAAGAGCAACTAAAAGGTCTGCAAAAGCCAGTGAAACGATGAAGTAGTTGGTCTTCTTCTTCCTACCATTTGAAAAAATGGCAATTCAAAATTTGTTCAGGACAACAAAACATTACTCATATAATATTAGCATTTTATTCACATAATTTACATATTCACAAATGCCACAATCAGCCTATTTTACAATACCTTATTTTATTATGTATAGTATTGTGCCCCCTGTTGTTTCGGTCAAAAAAAGCAATTGAGCACAAAATATACATTTTTTCAGGAGATATTTCTGAGACTTAATACAAGATAAACCGCTTGCACAAGGATGAAGAGATTCAAAGGAACGTGTGAAAAACGCAGGAGTACCTAAAACTGTAGTTTAGAAAATATGCTGACTTCTAGCAATGGAGCAAGACCTGATAGACCACCAAAAGGGTCACCATCGGATAAACAGTACTTCGATATTCGAGCTTTGTCCATCCTTTCACTGTAAGAAGACAACTTAATGCTATGAGTCTGAAAGGATGTGAAACTGAAAAAGAAGAAAATTTGCAAATCTAACAAAGAAGCTTCTGGTGTTCTCAGAACAATGGACTGACCATCCCAGAGTCCAGACCTCAATCTGCTTGTTTTTGGCATTACTTGGATTGGGGGAAGAAGAAAATATAACCAGCATCTAAAACTGAACTTTGGAGATGCAAAATATTGATGCAGATTTCTTTGAAAAACTGAAAGCCAGTCTTCCCAAAAGAATGGAGCTGATATAGAGGCAAGGCGTGGAGATACTGAATAAAACAGAAGTGATATTGAGTTGAGGTGTCTGTGTAATTCTCTGTTAAATATATGTTCTCTGCTTATTTTTTTCTGAGGCTAAAAAATGAAGCATCCCACTTCCTGTGCACTTTCTGGATAATTGAATTTTGCAGCCACATGACTCATGATTTTAAAGATGCACTCAGAAGACAAAAACTCCCAGTTGAGCTAACTGACGTATTACATCTCAGTTATGTCGTTCAATCCTTTATCTTCACAAGTTCTGATTATAACTGCCCTCCAAACCACCCAAGGATGCTGTGCAATAACAATAGCAGATTCATATAAGAACATTCAACAACATAAGGAAATCATAATTATATCAAATTGGATCAAATAAAATAAAAAAATTATATGATCAAAAATGAATGGAAAAAATAAGGTCTAAAACTAATAAGATAATATGGACAAACTGCCTACAAAGGAAGAGAAATACAATTTAGAAAAGGTGTACAGGTTTGTAAAGGTTTGTCTGATTAATGCATTAATGCACATTCATAATATTATTATCTATCTGAAAATAAGCAACACTCTAGCTAGAGTTGTAATAACTCTAAGGTCTCCATAATTCATTTGTTGATATGTAAACAAAGTCATTCAGAGCGGTTTGATGTGAAATTATTAGTTGTTGAGAAACTTACTGACTTACTGGCTGACTTTTTTCAAGTGGTGGTGGTAGGAACCTGGGGTTACAGTGTCTACACTGCAAATACAGCCTTTTTATTAACTATCACAAAGGAGCAATGAACCTACATGTGTCTTCTAGTTTTAATACGCAATGTTGATTATGGAGAAATGGTGATAAAACTAATCTTTGGGCACTATTTTTTCCTTAGGCTGGCTTTACACAATAAAACTTTCACGCAACTTTAGTTGCTTGAAACCTACACTACACTAAATTGTGCTTGAATTGCAAAACGCAAAGTACCTTGCAACTCATTTGAAACTCAGCTGCAAGCATTTCAACTTGATGGAACAAGTTTCGTGAAACAGCAAATCAAAACTATGATAACGCAGCACATTATCACATCAAATAACATACTTTCAATCAATGGGCAAGAAAATAAACAGAAGATGACTGGGTGGTTAAGAAGGAGATCCCCTCCTGTAGCTTTTCATCATGTTTCTGTAACCAGCCACACTGATTGGCTGGCTACCACTAAAAACCGTTTAAATGGCTGCTTGCACTGTTTATTCTTCCTTGATAGCCCGTTGTTCTCATGATTTACGTGATTTAGCTAGATTAATTTTCCCCTCGCTTGATGCCCCCTAATTTTACAGAGCTTTGATTTGGATTGGGATCCAAAGGATGGAATTTACTTCAGAAGGGGAGATTGAGACGTCGTTCAAGAAGAATTTGTTGTGCTTCTAGGACAGGATGGGGCTGTAACTGTAATAGCTTTTTAAACATACTTTTTCAAAGGCCAAACCTACACACAACAAAAAAAAACAAAACAACTCAAATTCATACTCCATCCATCCATTTTCTAAGCCGCTTCTCCATCAGGGTCGTGGGGGGGTGCTGGAGCCTATCCCAGCAGTCTTCGGGCAGAAGGCAGGATACACCCTGGACAGGTCGCCAGTCCATCACAGGGCAGACAGACAGTCACTCACACCTAAGGGCAATTTAGCATGTCCAATTGGCCTGAGGGAGGAAACCGGAGAACCCAGAGGAAACCCACACAGACACGGGGAGAACATGCAAACTCCACACAGAGAGGACCCCGGTTGCCCGGCCAGGGAATCGAACCCAGGCCCTCCTTGCTGTGAGGCGACAGCGCTACCCGCCACGCTACCGTGCCGCCAAATTCATAGTCAAGAAACCTAATTAGACACATAAAATACACAGATCTAGATATAGAAAAACAATGTCCAAGACTGGTGGAAAGAACATACAAAGATTCTAAAAGTGTTGCAGATATGTAAATTAAACCTTGCGGTTGACTATACAGTGAGAATTATATGATTTATCAAAAATATGAGGTGCTAATTTGGTTTACAAGTGAAATAACTGGATGTGTTGAGCACAACTTTGTTTGCATTTGAATTGCTTAGTGTTACTGTCAAGTTGCATGGAAGGTACATTGCAGGTAACTGTGACGCAGAGCGATGTAGCGGATGCATGTGTGGAGGTAAGCGACTTTTATTGAGGGCAAATCCAAAGTCAGGGTCATAACGGTCCAGGGTCATTGAGGCAATACAAACTAGACTTGACTTGACTTGAACTGAACAAAACATCCAACAGCAAACAAAGGTTCAAACAGGAGAGGGACATCAAAGAGGGACATCAAACAAAGACCGATACAAAGACCAGCAAAGACAAAGTGCAAACACAGGGCTTAAGTAACAAAGGGACAACGAGGGACAGGTGAAAACACTCAGGGGCGGAGTCACGAAATGAGGGGGCCGGACTAGAAAAACCAAAACAAAAACGCACATGGACAAGACTGGGAGGGGCCAATCAGTGACAGTAACTTGCAACATGCAACTAGTTGCAGGAGAGTTTCACTGTGTAAAACCAGACTTATGATATCTTGATTGTTCCCCTCTGCCATGAAAAGATTTATTGTAAGGTCAGAATCGTATCCCAAAATGATCCTAAAACAATGTCTCTGGCATCAGGGAACATATTTGTACTCATTTAGCGTAATAACTTTGTGCTAAGCACCTCTTAGAGGCAGTCAACACTTCTGGATGTCTGGTTCCTTACATCAAACCACCCTGTTAGACTTTGTTTACATCTTCACCATTTCATTACGCAGGAATTTTGAAAAAACGGTGGAATTGCCTTTGAACTGTTTCTCCTCATCTCATCATGTGACTACCTGACAAATGATAAATCAGTGCACTGTTGTTTCAGCAGTGGTTTTGTCATATCTGTAGCAGTAAGAGGTTTACCTCAGCTGTCTGTCTTTGCAGAGAGCCACCATCACCAGCAGGTTACCAAGGACGGTCATAATGATAATGGTGGCCAGGAAGAAGGTCAGAACGATCCTCTCCAGGGGGTTAAAAATGTGTTCGGTCACCACTTCATCAACTGAACTGGAAGCAAATAATAGCAGTGATTACACGGAGGATTCTCCCATGTCATTATGCGGTAACCAGTCAAAAACAGGAAACATGCCTTAACTGCAATTTTAAACCAAAATGTTCTCACTAGAGAATAGCAAAGGCAAACGTTCAAGATCTGAAATTCGTCAGGTGCTTCTTACTCTTCTGTTGGGTCTGATGTTGTGGCCATCACTGGTCATCTGCATGGAGACGGTCAGATGGGATTCCTCCTCACTAGACACTGAAGCGCCTCTGCAAAGACACAAATAACAAGCTCAGTTTCTCATGTCTCAAACTCAACCATATTCTTTCAGCATGGACACCAATGTGAGAGCACTGGGACCAAATCATATCTTCCAAAAGAAAGATGGATCTGTCACCAGGCCTTCTGAAAAAAAAACAAAAACAGCCCACAAGACAAATATGGACATTCTCAGATACTTTGTGCAGGTCATGTTCAGAGAGTTCTTCACACCGTCAATATACAGAAGAAAAAGAAGGCCTTTTGGATGGTAATTCCTTTGAAGTGTTTATAAAAATGAAAAAAGATCAAAACAATGCAGCATGTCTGTGCAACATTCCTCTTGACAAACATAAAGATGTGTAGGGTGAAGTTTCTCCTACATAAATGCACAGTTGAGGCAGAACAAACATAAAACTGTGACCCATATTTATGTGCTCCTGACCCTTTACTTTCTAATACAAAAGGAAGCTGACAAGCATTCAAGAAACAGACCTACATACTTTATAGCTCAGTATCCTTAAAGGAGCTGTATTCTACATCTTTTTGCATTTTATTTTTTAGAAGTACACTTATGTTTGTGTGGGTTTATGAACAAAAACAATCATTTTTTTTACATGACTATATTCCAGCCTCTACTTATGGAATAGTGAACAGGCGTAGAAATAGCCTTACGACAGTCATGTCCAGAATTATTTGCACCTTCGATAAAAATGTGATAAAATTAATTCAATTAATCATACATGCAATGAATGATACGGTGGGCTTTGACAAAAAGGTGTAAGCATTTCATTTCACCCTAGGTTTTGGAACAAAAATGTATTTTGTATTTTTTAATAACAATGAGAGCACCATTGATAAACTTTCAATTTGTGTTCCTGCAACCGTTTCTTTGTGGATTTTGATGTGTGTTTGGGGTCATTATCTTGCTGGAAGGCCCTCCCATGGCTGGCCGGCTGATAGAGGCTGATTTTGTGCAATTCATTATACCACTGAAATTCACAAGAGCCACTGGACCACAACAGCCCCAAAGCATCAGTGATCCATCCATTTGACAGAAGGAATCAGAGACTTCTCATGCTATGTAGTGCCTTTTTTGCCACATGTGAAAACACATATATATACGTATATATATATATATATATATATATATATATATATATGATCAAAAAGTTTGATATTTGTTTCATCTCACCACACAACATTCCCTTTGTAGCTATGATGATATTTGCAAAGATCAGGCACTTAAGAGCCAAGCTCAGCTTTTGTGAAAAAGTCTTCTGGTGATGGAGGTTGTGAAAACCTCCAGATTAACTAAACTGTGCAGTTCTGTAACTGTGATTTTTGCATTACTCTTTCCTCTCTTACCACCCTCGTCACTGTACGTGGGGGTGGTATGGTCATATGTCCTCTTCTTGGCAAAAGCTCAAGTGCTGCATGCTTCCCGTTTGTTATTATTACCCTGATTGGACTCAATGGTAAATGGACTATTATTTTTATAACCAATTTCTATATCATTTGAATTGACAGCTCTACAGTTTTACTCATGTAGATGGATGAAAAAGGGATTTTACATGTGTGTAACCTCATATTTATACCCCAGGGAAACTGAAAATGGCCATGGACAACAATGAAGCTCCTGGAGACTAGGAGCAATAAAAGGGAAGTTTTTTTTCCCCAAAGGTGCAAATTTCTTTGATTTTATTTGTATATGTTTTTGAAAGAAAACAGTATTCTTAAAACAATACTCTCACAGGAATTATTTCTATTCGATGAATGGTAAGCAATTTCCACAATTTATTGTTTATTTTATATGATTGTTTTTGCCCAGGTTTCGTCTTTAAACCTGATATACATAAACAGTCTCTGTTCTGATTGTGCATTTTTCAAAAAGTAGTCTGGACTGAAACACTCCTTCTAATTTCAGCCTGAATGGACCGGGGCTAAACCGATCGCAGGCTGAACAGGTGGATGGATGTTCATTAGCTATTTATTATCTGCAAAAGAATGAACTAATAATGAACTGTTTTACAGTTCTGGTAATTTAAGCCTGCATAGCTTTTCTGTCTTAACTTGTTCTCAGCACATTTAGGTTCAAAAGTTCTCCTTTTCTCAAAAAAGGAGAAACCTTTTTTTCAGTTCTGCATCTTAGGTGAGGTCAAGAAAACAAAAAAAGAAAAAAGTAAACATGATGGCTTCCTTATTTGCTGAAATTTCTAGTCTGATTTTACTTCCTCCTCTGATGTAGTCACTGCTAATTCCATCTCTCAGGCCACAGCTCCCCCTAACACACTGAACACCCAGCCTGGTGGGAAAGGAGGGAGGTGTGAGGGCATCCTCTCTGAATAAGGACTGAGGTGTTTCTGGGATTTAAACTCTCTAGATGATTAGGCAGTTTGAGAGCGGCACGACTCGAGGAGCCACAAAGTTGCTTCAGTTTCTGCTTCCAAGGAAGAATGAAAAGGTTAACTAACACAAGAGCTGCGAGACCTGTGCTCAAACCATTCCTCACGCTCAGCGAACACTGTCTGTGCTTAGATAAAGAACAGTTACCTGTGGCATGACTGCCTCAACATTAGAAAACAATCATGAGATCAAATCCCAATGACACCTCAGCTCTCTGTGGCTATAAGTCTGAGAGAAGGGAGTCCCCATCACTTCCCAAGCTATGTGATGGGGTGGGAACTGGAGGAAAGAAATGGGCCAGATTATAAAGAGACACCCGCATTGACTATTTTGACTATTTAAGATCAACTTAAATTATTTTGTAGGCCTAAATATAATTACCAGTATGTACCAGCTGAGCGATAAAGGCATTAAGACGATTTAAAAACATTTTCACAATAAACAGTACATATTTTTACAGAGGCACAGTGCACATTTAAAAACTAATACACTGTTTCTAACTAATTATGCTCTCTTTGCAATTAAACATGCAGTTAGAGATGCTCTTTAAGTACTGACGATATTCATGATATGATCCTAAATGCACTGTTTATCATGATAAAAAAAATATCATAATAACAATAAAATGTCACCATACTGCCCTCTTCTCAGATGAGTTTTAACTAAACCAAATCAGAACAATACAAAAAGCTATAAAAGAAAAACAACACTGTGATATATATATATATTTTTTTAAAGGCCTTATTGGTTTGATGTAGTCGGGTCAACTTGAGTCAACCTTCTGCATATATATATATCTGTATATATATATATATATACACATATATATATATATATATATATATATATATATATATATATATATATATATGTATATGTATGTATATATATATATATATATATATATATATATATCTCGTTGTTGTCAGAACAAAACCTCGTATCTCCATTTTTTCCGTTTTTCAGTTTTTGACATAATTTGAAAATGCACGCATGTCGTACTTTACATTGTAAATTCCATGATGAATGGACCAAAAGAAACGGCACAAGATGACTTGGAAAAAGTGTCTGGTTCCATTGACTTACATTAAAAGTAGAGTATGTTTTTTCCTTCTCCTGTAAAGTTACTATTTTGGAGATTTTTTTTGAAGTTTTGTTCTGACAACAGCGATATATAACACCACTACTAAACTAACATCTTAAAACCTTGGACAGGTCCTACCCTGAAAATGGAATGGGAAAAAAGACACCAGTGTCCAAACTGTATCGGTGTTGCTTGGTGAAATATATTACGACAGTCTTCCAGGCCACAGAGGGTTTCTTCCATTTGATCTTCTAATTTGAAAATGACACATATATCTAACACTTGTTTGGATGTGCAGGGGAGATGCCACCTCGTTCTTAAAGTCCAAGCACACAGCAGGGGCACTTCATCATCACACTATTAGTGTCCAGGCCTCAGTGGCCAGATCACACCCTGAGCCCAAAGCACTCTAGAGGTAAGTCCTGCAGGAGCAGAGCGAAGTCCTGCTGGGTAAACAGAAAAGGAGTGTGAGGTGTTTGTCCAGCTGGGAAACTGAAGTGGGTATTGAAACAGTTCTGCTGCTGCTTCTCTCTCTCTCTCTCTCTCTCTCTCTCTCTCTCTCTCTCTCTCTCTCTCTCTCTCTCCACTGGCATTTTTTTTTCATCTCCTTTAAAATCAGCTCACAGATTACACGGTTGTACGAAAGAAGCTTGGCACCAAATCTGCCATTTCAGCTATGGTCACCCTCAAGGGACTGCAAATTTCCACATGGGGTCAGGAAAGACGGATGCACAAAGATGTAATCGGGGTCAGTGTTATATTAATAGATCTTGAACAACTACGGCTCATGACTTTTAAGGGCATTCTACTTGTGACCACACTAATGAGCTCAAGCATGGTAAACGGTAAGGTTTAAGCAGAAATCTTGAAAAGAATCTTGGGGCTGTTGGAAGCAGATCAATTGTCCTTAGAAATGCATTCGGAGTGAGGCTGCCAATTCCGAGCACGACTTTACTCCTTGACCTTTTCTTTCTCACATGAAGTGCAAATGTGCATGCATCCGTCAAACGACGCTGAACCGCGCTTTCATTTCCACCTATCGAGGAAAAAAATGCAGGGGTGAAAATGGTTTATTGGAAAGTGTCGAAGACAAATACACACAGAGTGGACCAAAATGACTTGGCTTGAACCTGAAAAATGACTTTGTCTCAGGACGTTCTGTACCCTGTATGTTAGGTCAGCTGAAATGATTGGATAACAAACAAGACAAAGTTAAAATACTAACATGCTCCTACAGTTATGCATTAGTTACCAATGAATCATTTAGGTGAAAAAGCTATGAGCTGGTATGAGCACATCTGTAAATAAGGGGTTTCATTCCAAGATGCATTATAGACCACTTTTTTCATTATATACATTGATGTGATTGGGCTATATGCAAGCCAAGAAGTGCCAATGATATTTTATAATCAATATCACCATTCTTAGAGAAGTTTACTAAGTTATGTCAACAGAATTTGAGCTAAACTCCTCCAGTATACTCCATAAACATATAAATAATTAAGCAAAAGGGCAAAGCAGGCCAGTTACATCCTGTGAGGCAGAGCTGGGCACAAACTAATACAGGGTAAATGTACTATAGATATTTTAGTTAAACAGGTTCCAATAGAAAGTGCCCTGAGTCATTTTCTCGTATCACTCTAGAAAAGTCATCTGCAGATTTTGATAGCAATTGACCGATATTTCTTGAGATTCACCAAAAAGACTTTATTTCAAAAATGTTTATTTTGATTACTGATTTGCATGTATAAGTCACAGAATTCACATCTCGCCCTGTAGGTGTCTATAATAGTAACTTATAGTGAGAGCTAACCAGGATAACATAAAGCCTCTTCTAGTTATCTTCTATTTGTATCTAAGCCTCCCAAAATAAATGATGAGAACAGTCCATATCAATTCAAAATTAGGGGCCATTGGGGCTATAGGGGCCAACTATTGCCCCCTATAGATTATCTACAGATGTTCACATTTTTAACAAACTACCTGTTAAAACTCAGTAACAGTGGTGGGGTTAGGGTTGGGGATGAGGGTTGGGTTTAGGTTTTGCTTTGAGGTTAGGTTTAGAGCCAGGTTTAAAGAAAATTATGGTCAATTCAGTAGATATTTAGTTGAAAGTAAATGAAGTATTTTAATTTTATCTTATTGATATTTGCTCTTCTACTTTGTGCTCAGAAATGAATTTACCATATTCAGTCATAGACCATGCTCTTTTCACTAATTAGATTTATTGGTGAATGTATTTTTATGGATTTAATTGACCTCTTAACAGGCCATGGGCTCAGTGGCAGACCCAGAGTTTCATTACACAATTTTATAACCTAAGAACAGCTCAACCAGTTTGCATTAAAGCCCCTGTAGTTACTGAATAATAAACCTTTGTGTAATAAGCCTGAAATGTTAAGGGGTTAACTGTGTTTTGCATACAGACTTTTGAAGACAGTCAGTTGCATCTTTTGATCTCACTCTGCATTTGACTTGTTGTTCAGAAATGATAATTGCTGGAAACAATGTTTATGTTTTCATGTGTAGTTTTCAAATGATTTGGCAATAAGCGAAATGCATTAGGTTGTGTCCCACTCTTCCCTAGACTTCATGTTCGGTCCAGTGTTTATTCCCACAGACACTTATTAGTCACTAATGAATTATTTAGGTGAACAGGCTGTGAGCACATCTGTAAATATACTCCATAAACACATAAATAATTAAGCAAGAGGGCAAGTCTGTCATCCCAGTTACGCCCTGCACTCATGGTTATACAAATTACAAAGAAATTGGCATGTCAGTGCTGTCTAAGACGAGGATGCTCTGCCAAAACTGATCCAGAACAAACTGCCTCGTGGGAAAATAGCTCAGTGTTGGTTGTGAGAAATGAAATACTTGCACAATTTGTTTAAGGAACCAATTAAAGAGATTAGGTGTAAAGTCAAGCTCCCATAACACTGTAGCTGAGGGACAGCGGGAAAAAAAGAAAATCCACCACGAATCAGATTTCGTTATCAGGTCAGTACGGATGAACACCATGCACATTTTCCATCACTGTCCCATATATACTCACTTAATGTGATACAAACACATGAGGGAAAAAAAAAACAGTGACAAATGCTCTGATAATCAATTTTGACACCTTCCCACACGACTCCTATTTTAATTCCACTCCATCAGACTGAATGTTTTGAACATAGTTTACATTCAAAGCGATATCAGAAACTGTACAATCTAAAAGAACACGAGGGACTGGCATATTAGTATTATTAGATATTATTAAAAAAGCTTGTTCCAGCTTTCTCTAGTCAAGTCTGGAGTCTGCACAGGTCATCAGCATCAGCAGAACAGGAGCAAACCACGCGCAAAACATTTGCAAGAAGGAAATGTGGAAACAAGTTTGCACAGTGACTGACAAAAACAAGAATCAGAGCAGAGAACATGCAATGTATGATATCCTGTAAATATCCTGAAAGCACTAAATAGGCCATAACCACATAAAAAAGGCCTTTAAAAGTAAAGGTTCTTTAAGGGACACTCCGGCAATGAAAAATAGAACCAATGGGTTACATATGGTTACATGATGCATGTGTGCAATGCATCCCTGTTATAGTAGTGAGAGAACACTGATGAACATGGTTCTTCAGACAAAAGGTTCTACACAGCCATACATCTTTACTTCATTCTTCAGGGCAGTTGTTCTCAAACTGTTCCTGAGACAGACCCCATTTTTGCTCCATCCTGATGCATTTCAAGCTGGGTTGGAGCAAAAATGTGGACTGTCTGGGGGTCCTTGAGGAATTGCTTTAGGTAACCCAAAGTGGCATCACTCCAAACAACCCTTTTCAACACCTATGTTATTCAGAGTGAACCGAACGCACAAATGTGATGATATGCTCAGTTGAGACAAACACCAACGCAAACAGGATGCTGAGTTTACACTTGAGCTCCAGAGAAACATACGGTATCAAACTGCAAATTCTAGAGAAACATGAGATAGAGTGACTGTGAATTGTAACAATGTACGCATAAAAGCAGCAGTTAGCTTATCAGGGAAGCCGCTTTCATCAAGGAGGGTGTTGCCTCCTGAAATTCCTCAAAACAGCTCCAACGCTAAATGTTATCAAGACTGATTTATGGTGGTGATGCGTATAGATTGCAGAGTAATAAATCAATGCTATTTTGTCCATTATGGGGTAGAAATCTTGATCTTTAAACCATTGCATTAGAGCTTTTTTGAGATTGCATTATCTTTAAGATTCTTTGAAATTCCATTATCTTTGAGACTTGTTACAATCAGGGTTGATTACCGTAATGCTCCTTTCACTGAGCTTCCTAAGAAAACAATCCAACACAACTCACAGGAAATGCAGCAGCAGGGATCCTGCGCTGAAAGAGCTGCACTGGCTGCCTGTATATTTTAAGATACAGTAGATGTTCTACTACTTGCTTTAAGGCACTGAATAACCTTAATGCACTTGTGTGCCTCACAGACTGTCTGTAGGTCCCAGCACGTGATCTTAGATCTGCAGGTGCTGCAAATACCCTCCTTGAAATACAAAAAGTGTGAAGAGCTTTCCACTTTTTATTAGACAGTCAAGCTCAGTGCACACGTTTAAGAGACATTTGAAAACATATCTAACTTAGTGTTTAATTAAAATTCTACGTCTCTTTGGAATTGATCTTTTTCATTTTCTCTGTGTCATTGTTTTATATGACTTTAAATGAATACTCATAGTTTCACCTGTCTGTACAGCACTTTGAGCTGCCACTTGTATGAAAAGTGCTCTATCAATAAAGATAGTGTTATTATTACACACCAGGGCCATTTGTGAACATTCTGGGGCCACAAGCGAAATCATACTTGGGGGTCCCCACACTCCACCCACCCCAGTTACATTCTGCTGTAAGCAAGAATGGAAAAGAATTCATATTTCATTGATAAGGATCAATAAAAAGCAACAAAGTAAGAAACTCTCTGTGCTTTTTGACGAGTAATATTCTATTGGATTAAATATATACTTACAGCCCCTTAATGGTTTAAGGGGCCTAATCACTCGATACCTACAAACATCCCCCTAAATGTGAACCGAAATGGCAATACATACTCCTGACTGTTGCTTTAACTCACAGTGTGACCAAGACTGAACCAAAAAAATCCACATCAGATACAGAACCATGTATGAAAACATGACAAAAATGGACCTTAAGCTTGTGGTATGGGCTGGTTTCTGTTTGTCTTGCTTTCAAATGCTCTATTTATCAACTTGCTGTTCTGTGTGGAAAACAAAATCCACTTTTCAAAGGCTTGTGGGACTTGACTGGCATCAAATAATACCCTCATCTCACAAAGTCTCACCTCAAGACATGGTCTGCCCGAACCACATTGACCAGATCTATTCCACTATGAACCCAGCAGGTCATGAAATCACTGTGAATGAAGCACCATAGTGGATAAGAGTATTTTGTATACATGGAGATGCTGCATTACAAGACGACTGCATTTTAAATAGTAAAGCATTTAAAGAACCAACAGCTAATTTAAGGAGTAAATTAATATTATGATAAAGAATCACCTCCTAAACAAGCCAGAGTTCAATTTAGGTCAAATACCTTTTGAATAATTGCTTCTGTAACTATGATGCCGAACAGATTTGCCCAGTTTTCAATGTAAAGCAGCATCCCGAAAAACTGCTTCTAACACAAATCTCACAACTTTACTCACCCAGCTTCCCAGCACTTCAGTAATCCTCATCCATGAGCACCACATCTTCATCAGATGCCATTTGTTTCTGTGAACCGTCATATTCCATTTTCCCGAGCGGACTGAGGTCAGATGATGAGCGCTCGTGCTGTCTGGGCAGTTCATCCAAGAGCGAGAGGCAGGTCTGCTGGACTGTAAGGTGCACACACACTCTCCGTTTGCCTGTTTACATTTCGCCTGAGGAGCTCCTGATGACTTGATCTTCATTCTGGAACAACAGTGCCACCCAATGCTTGATGAAAACATGCCTGAACATTATTAAAGGAGCCTCTATGCAGGGGGAACTGCTCATGCAGTGAGGAACACTTTATCATGCAGCCATACTGTCGAATGCATAATGTGTATTGTGTGCTGTGTACATAAATCTGTTTCCGGCCTAATGCACACGGTTAAGCTTTTCACCCCAGAAGGAAAACTGTTCTCTCTTTGAATAAGAGTAAACTGATGTGCTCTCCACTTTTTTGTGAACTGCGCCGTAAGCCTATTAGAGGGCCTTTTGTACGTTTTGCAGTACTGCACATTATTTGTTAGATTAGTCCCTGATGCCTTATCCACCACCAAAGTCTTTAATTGTTGTTGCAATGGCTCAAAGTGCAGTTTGCCAGGGCGGATACAGATATACTCTGACACAAAATCAAAACCATTCATACACCGTCACTCTCTTGCTCCTTTAAGATTTAAACAGATGTAATCATTATTATTACCGTCTTTCTAGCAGCTGGGGTTTTTCTCTCAGTGCTTAAAGTCTATTAAACACAATCCTGTACTATTCTTAGCATTTTAAAACCATTTAAGCAGCTCTTTGAGTGAGAGAGTATTCCTCAAGACCGTGCTAAAAGGTGTCAGAATTTATGGAACAGCACATTGTTTCCTAGTGCTTATTCACAGCAGACTAAAGAGATGATGATGATGATGATGATGATGATGATTAACTTCAGTAAGTTATCAGTGGTGAGTGGGACCTGCTTTGGTGTGTTCTTCTAGACCAGTGGTTCCCCACAGTGGTCCTCAAGTACCCCCTGTTCTGCACATTTTAGTGTTTTCTCTGCTCCAAACAAACCTGATCCAACTAATCAGCTCATTAAAAAGCACTTTCGGAGCTGAAGTTGTGTGTTAGAGCAGAAAAACACTAAAATGTGCTGGGCAGGGGGTACTCCAGGACCAGGGCTGGGAACCTGTGTTCTAGACTGAAAGAAAGCAGTTCATCCACCAGCAAAGTCTTTTATTATTGTTGTGAGGGCTCAAAGTTTGCCAGGGGGACACAAATGTACTCAAAGAGACTGGCGTGAAATTGAAACCATTCACGTGGGTTCGGTTTCATGTTCAGGTGACTGGAGATTATGGTGTGGTGGTCTTATAACATCTTTCAGATCTTTTTGTTTTTTTAGGAGCTGGTGCCTCTCCTTTCTATATCCTCATTATATAGCTGTATAGCTACAGATGTAGCTCGCAACTTTAGAATTAACGTTGATGATCCATTACCTATTTCTAGGCTTTATGATTAATACAAGGTTCTTGCACATGTATAGATAATCTAGAAACCTAACTAAAGGTGCTAGAAAAGTATAAAAAAACAGACTGGACTCTGCCCAGCTCCATGCGAACTCTGTCCACTCTACACATAACCACACACCTGCAGCTAGTTTCTGGACAACATCACTAGCATTTGTAGCATCTGAATTTAAGCAAGTCGTGCCATTTCACTGCATTTCTCAGGCCACTATCCTTGTAATTTGTGTTTGCTCATTTTTTGATCCTTGCATTGTTGTTTCGTTGGATTTGCCCGATGTATTAGACAGTTATAGTTACACTTATAGTACAATGTCATTCATATAAACAAAAATAAAATATATTTTGGATTTGTCTTGTGTATAGGACAGTTAAGGGCCTTTATGTTATAATAAAGTATAAATATGAAAATTGAAAATTTATATATATATATATATATATATATATATATATATATATATATATATATATATATATATATAATCCTAGATCTGGGTGGGTAGGATCGATCTCCCTAGCCAGGTCGACATCTACTAGCTAAATTAATAGAACTGGCGGTTAGTGTTCTCCTCCAAGCGTGTTGAGCTGCCCTATTAGGGCTGCATTAGTAGCAGTTCAGAAAGATGCAGTGGCTGGCTTCACATGACTTTGAGGAAGCTTGCCTTCAAGGCCTTCGCCCTCCTAGTGCTGTTGGTTTTATGACAGGAGGTTCCCTAACTAGTGGGTGTGACTGAATACGACTACGATGGGAAATAAAATCTCCAGCACTGAACTGTTCTCTGATTTTGCTTACAACCAAATGTCAATTGGCAAAAGTTGTTTGTTTTCCCGTTTTGTTGCTTAGAGTAGGGCCCCTTTGGAGCGAGGCTAATTGGCAAATCCACCTCCCCTCCTTCCCTCCTAATACAGGCAAGGGGTCTCCACAATGACTCCATGATGGGCTAACAGCAGCCACTGGGTGGCGGTCATGCAGCTTTAGTCCAATTTCTGTTAAATATTCACCAAGATGACTCCCTCATATGCCGACTATGCAGGGCTCCTGCTTCAAATGACCTGAGATATTAAACACTTATAAATTGGATAAGTTGAATAGTGTAGTGGGTAACACCTCTGCCTTGTAGACTGGGGTTCAATCCCCACCTGGACAAACACCCTACACTATACCAATAAGAGTCCTTGGGCAAGACTCCTAACACTAACGCCTTGGCCTACCTGTGTAAAATGACCAAAATGTAAGTTGCTCTGGATAAGAGTGTCAGCCAAATGATGGAAATTAAATTCTCCTACCTGTTTCTTGTTGGTGACCTAAAAGAGGGTATTTTTTATTCCACCCGTATTCCGACAAGTCCCGCCTCCCTCGCTACGATTAGTTACGCTATGCTACGTAGTCAGCTACGAGTAGTTCACATCCAATCACAGATCAGGGGGCGGGGTTTACAGGAACGCAGGTGGAGGCCCATGCTGCTGGACTGGGTGTGAGATTACAGTACATGAAATAGGCAGAACTAGTGCTAATAGACATCCATTCGTTAGTGTAGCATGCATACAGTTGAATGTTGTTTTGGATGAAAGTGATATTTAAATAAAACAGCACTTGCTTCGTGTGAGGATTGAAAGAGTCATGTGTCGTGTGTGTCTATTTTAAGACTCTCCATGACGGATTATATTTAAAGCCAAAGGACCCCCAAAAAGAGAAGAACATACCCTAACACACTGTACTATTCTGATGGATGCTGAATGAGTGGATAATGCAAACTGGCAGTGTAGTTTAGTCCAGCCTGATGAAAAAGGACCATTAAAAACCATTATGATAAAAACAATATTGTTGTAAACCATTAGGATCCTTTACACTGTGATGTCAACTCATTAAAAAAGCCAAAACACATGCAAAATCGTCAGGAACCAACAAAGACACTCCACATACAAGGTAAAATATCACTCCAGTAAAAGTAGAAGTTCCTCCCTTTAGACCTCCACTTGAGTAAAAGTGCAAAAGTATTGTCCCTCAAATGTATTTAAATATTGAAAGTAAAAGTACTAAAAGAGTAATTCTGGCTCTGATGTCCTGTTATCATTTTTATAACAAGACTGGCTTCATGAACTCATTTCAGGTGAAAGTCCTCCAGCGTCTCTCTTGGTAAACCAGTCTTTTAATAGAAGGTCATTAATTAGTGACGCTGGCGTCTATTAAAATGATCATAAGCACAAAACACTGAAGGTAAACAGTTTCCATCAGGGAGAACCGAGTGGCTCTGAAATCACTTTTACACACAAGCAAAGTTTCAGGGTATAGCGTGGGTATGTTTGCAGTGGGTCGGTATGTTTAAGAGGTCAAAACAAGTTCAAAACTAAGTGCACGCTGTGCCCTGATTGGTGTTCTTGCTTAGTGTTTCTTTTGTATTGATATGTTACATTTTTACACACACATAAACCAAAAGGAACGACAGATTTCTTAAATTGTAGCAGAGTAAAAAATCAGATATTTGACTTTGAAATGAAGTGGAGTGAAATTAAAAAGTCACCCAAAATAGAAAAACTTCGGTACAGATACACAAAAAAACTACTTAAGTACAGTAATGAATTACATTTACTTTGTTACTGTCCACCAATGTTTAAAACACACACACACACACACACACACACACACACACACACACACACACACACACACACACACACACACACACACACTTTTTTTCAGGAGAGAACTGTGTTCATAGTGTTTCAGGAAGGTTCTACAGAGTCTAATCTAGTCTCAGACATTGCTTCTGATTTTGTGCCTTCTGAATAGGCCACAGTGACCTGAATGTATGGAGACACCATTGTCATGGATATTACTCAAAATTATGTAAGAGGTAAGAATCTTTTTGGCAAGATTTGGAATGGGAGAATACTTTAATGCTTTAGCTTAATGGGAAAATAACTTCAGTCATACCACTGACTGCCACTAGATGAGGCAATCATGCAAAACATTTCCCCTGCTGTTGTAACGCTGTACAAACACAAGACCATCATAGATCTTAAAAATGAAAGTCTGTTTAATGGGTGAGGTGTGAGAATGGAACTCTGGGTAAAACACAATCTCAGGGCAAAACCAATATCAACATCCAAAAACCAAGCAAGAGTCAAAAACCAGAACAGACAAAGCACACAGGCAAACAGAGCAGAATCCAAAAGGGCAAAATCCAAAAAATGGTCAAAAGGTTCAAGGCACAAGTAGAGAAGTCAGAAATAACGTTCAGTAATCTAGTGAAATGGCAATATGTCACCATGAAGAGAACAAACCAAGGATTATTCAAAGTCTGAGACAAACACAGGTGAATTGAATTAGACTGAGAACAAGGCAGTTGTGTGTGGTTGGAAGAATAGATGACGTTATCAGGACTGGAATTATGGGAAATGGAGTGCGTGCTAGGCAAGGAAGGAGAACCCGAAAACATGACAGTACATCCCCCCAAAAGAGTCAAGGACAGCTTGCGAACAAGGATTACCATGACGACCAGCCCCCCCCACCGCCCCCCCCCAACCCCCGCCACGGATGGGAACCCCAGCAGGAGGATTGCCCAAGCTGCTTCAACTCCGGACAGATCCACTGGAACACCTGCGACCTTGGGATGCACCCAGGGACCGGAACTTGGGACGGCCTTGCCGAAGACTGCTGGGAGGACTGGACAACAAAGCTGGATCCAACATATCCTCTGCCGGTACCCAACTCCTTTCTTCCGGTCCGAACCCCTCCCAAGGTACTGCAGGCCCCCTCCAGGCCGATGAGAGTCCAAGAGCCGGGTGAACAGCATAGATGGATGCACCTTCCACAAACACGGGAGGCGGGGAGCTGGCGTTGGGCATGTCCTCATCCAGCAGAGCAGAGACTACAGGCATGAACAAAGACATGTGTCACCACTTCGCCAATCAGCTTGGCGCTTCTGTCTCCGCAGTACAGCTTCTATCCGTTGATGGGTCTCCTCCCAAACCTGTTCACTAAGAGACATCCAGGACTCCGCAGCAGGGACATCTGAAGGAGTAGCTGTCCATGTTATAAGAGGGGGTTGGTAACCATACATACACTGAAAATGTTTGAGATTACTGGTTGAACTGAGGAGAGAATTCTGCATGATTTCAGCCCATGGTAAGTATCTGTGCCAGTCATGTTGGTTACAAAGCCTCAGAATAAAAGAAACAATAAAAGAAACAATAAAGCCTTGCCACTTCCTGGTTTGCTGTCTCACATTGACCATTAGACTGAGGATGGTAACCAGAGGTTAAACAAACTGATCCCCAGTCTCTCCATGAATGCTCTCCAGAAAGAGAAGTAAACTGAGCACCTCTATCTGATACAATGTCTTCTGGGATACCAAATGGAATGAAACATATACCTTTGGAAAATCGATCAACCACAGTAAGAATGACAGTATAAGCATCAGATACAGGCAAATCAATAAAAAAATTCAATGCTATATGCGACCAGGGGCGAGAAGGTACAGGCATCGGCATTAGTTTGCCAATGGGCAAAGTACGTGGGGCTTTGCACTGCGAGCAAGTGGAACAGGATGCTACAAACCGATGAATATCAGCGACCATACTTTCCCACCAGTATTTCAATGACAACAACCGGTGAGCGCGAGTTACTCCCAGATGACCCGAGGTGAGAGAAGAATGAGCCCCGGTAATAATAGGCACTAATGTTGTCACTAGAGCATGAGGTGGGCAGACCATTGCAATTGTTATACTCGATATCGGAATCCATTTCACCTTCGGATCGTAGTAAGTATTATTTTGGGTTCTAGGACTAATTCTGGTGCACCAGACTATAACTTCATAACTTCGTCATAGATACGTGATAAGGCACCAGCTTTCATATTGCATGAGCCCAGACGGTAAGTGACTTCAAACTGAAACCTTGAGAAAAACGGTTACCACCTCCACTGACATGAGTTTTAACATTTGACTGAGCGCAGATATTCAAGGTTATTATGGTCAGTTAAAACTAGAAACGGGTATTGAGCGTCCTCCAGCCAGTTCCGCCAATCCTCAAAGGCCAATTTCATGGGCAATAACTCATGGTCTCTAATACCGTAATTTTGTTCAGCTGGTGACATCTTGTGGGAGAAAAAGTCAACAAGGAACGGTTTAGCAGGTTCACCATAATGTTGAGACAGGATATCTCCAACTCCCACATTAGAAGCCTCAACTTCAACAAAAAATGGTTTGGAAGGATCAGGGTGTTTCAGCAAAGGAGCTGAGGCAAAAGTATCTTCAAGATTTTGAAAAGCGTCCTCTGCTTGGGTATTCCACATCAGTCTCTTGGTACCCCTCTTGAACAAAGCAGTGAGTGGGGCTGCAACAGTGCTATAGTTACGGCTGACCCTGCAATAAAAGTTAGTGAACCCATGAAATCTTTGCAGTTCCTTCACAGTGGCGGGCACAGGCTAGTTAATCACTGCAGCAACCTTCTTATCGTCCATGAAGACACCTTCGGCTCTCACGACATAAAGTAGGAAGGATGTCTCAGACAGATGAAATTCACATTTTTCACCTTTGAAGTATAACTGATTCTCTAGCTACCATGTCAGGACTTGGCAAACCTGTTGGACATGAGTAGTGAAGTCAGGTGAATAAATCAAAATGTCATCGATATAAGAGATCACAAATTTCCCCAACATGTACATCATCAATGAAAAATTGGAACACAGAGGGGGCGTTTCTGAGACTGAATGGCATAACAAGCTACTCATAATGCCCCTAGTGGTGAGAAAAGCTGTCCTCCATTCATTGTCCTTTTTAATTCTAATCAGACTATAGGCACTGCGTAAATCAAGCTTGGTGAAAATCTTAGCCCCCTGCAACTGGTCAAGAGCGACTGGTACTAACGGGGATAAGGATAGGCTTCAGTGATATTATTCAATCCTCTATAGTCAGTACACTGAGAAAGTCCTCCATCCTTCTTTTGCACTAAGAAAAATCCTGCGGCTGCCAGAGATCTGGAGGAATGAATGAATACTCGGTCCAGGGCTTCCTGCACATACTTCTCTATGGCCACTTCTTTATCCTGAGTGAGAGGACAGATGGGAGACTTGGGGGGTATTTGATATCGATAAGTTCAATAGCACAGTCATAGTCTCTATGAGGTGGCAATTTTGTGGCATTTACTTTGTTAAAAACTTTAGCAAGGTCAGTATATTCAGGGGGAAAGGTAACCTGAGTGTCCACAGCAGGACTCTCCAAAGATGTGGAATTTGCACTATTGGTGAGGACTTGCAAACAGTTCTCAAAACAACAGGAGGACCAAGACTAGATTTCTCTGTAGGACCAGGAGATACTGGTATCATGTATTGTAAGCCAGATAAGACCTAAAATCACAGCATTATCAGTGGCTTCAAGCACAAAATAACTAATGCATGTAGGGCACTAACATTCATTTTAACAAGTCATGTTTTGTGAGTCACGCTCCCTGGTCCAATAGGTCCACCATCCACAGCTGATAGACGTGTTATCAGCGGCTCCGTCTCTATCCCCAGCTGGTTCATCAGACCTGCTTGGATGAAACTGCCTTGGGCCCTCAAGTTGATCAAAGCTGAAACGACAATAGAAGAATCTTGGCAGAACAAGGCAGATGGAGGCGACAATCACATAAAACATGATCCCCTTCTCCACAGTATAAGCACAAACTCCCATATAGCCAAGCTTCTTGGACAGATGGGAGGTGTCCACCTGCAAAGGCTCAGCAACAGGGACATCAGGTTTCACATGTTTGGGTGATGGACCAGTCCATTGCATGCTATGAAGTGCAGCAAGACGATGCAAGACGATAGAACTCTCTTTTAACCGGTCCAAACGAATCGCAAGAGCAATGAGATCATCCAATGACAGTCCATCGTTCTTACAGGCAAGTTCGGTTGAAATCTCAGAATTAATTCCTTTTCGGAAAGTCACAATAAGCGCAGGCTTATTCCAGCCACTTCCGGCTGCTAAAGTCCTAAATTCCAAAGAATAATTGGCTACAGATCGTGAACCCTGGCAAATGTGAGATAATAATTCCTTTTGGGAACATCCCTCATGAGGGTGATCAAAAACAGCCCTAAAGCTCCATAAAAAATCTGCATATGTGCTCTGTTCAGTAGAAGGCCATACTGCTGTAGCCCAATCTAAGGCTTTACCAGTAAGTCTGGAAACCAGAAATGCAATACATCTGCTGTCAGAACTACCTGGAGAATTAGAAAAATACAACAAGCACTAACAAAAATCCCTTGCACAAGTTTGGACTCCTGTCATATTTATCTGTCTTGCTCACCGGAAACTGTTCATCAGGGAACTGGTGCAGATACCGTGCTGTTTCCTATGGGAGTTGAGGAAGCCAAGGGTTTAGGCACCAACTGACTTAGCTGGGAGGACAGAGATTTAATGTCAGAGACAATTTGTAGAAGTTGATTGTGTTGTTCTAGTTGTTGATGAGTAAGTGTCCCAAAGGTCCCAGACAGTGACTCAAAAAGCTGGTTATGTTGCACTAACAACTGACCTTGGTTGGTGACAGTACAGTGGAGCTCTCTCAGATCTGCCATCTTGGTGGAAATGTTGAGTTTCCAACAGAAATTCATTACCCAGTCTCTTCAAAAGTCTATTAAGGACCAACTAGAGTGTAAATATTAGGGGAGCCTGGAATTGAAAGCCTAACTGTAGAACAAACTTCGCTAATTCAACCAACTACATCATCTATATTGCTTTTTTTGCACATTTTAAGTTACAGTTACTGCTACTGTTTATAAACATAAAATGCAACCGCTCAAAAGTCAACGCACACTTTATATTTTATGCAGAATTTTGAACTAAACAATACACTTCATTTAATCCGGGGTGTTCAAACTCCTTCTAAAATCTTACTGCAATGTAGACTTCAGTGATTCAAGCCACTGCATGTGTGGTGGATGTTAATTTACACTCCGGCTTGTTTTCAACATGTAAAATCTAATTATCACGCAGCACAACCACCAAGTTGAATCAACACCTACATGTGCATTTAAAACTACTCAAATCTACCCTGCAGGTCTTAAAGTAATTTTGCCGCACAAAACATTTTCCTAACTTTGAATTGCACGTATGTGTGAGTCAGGCTTGTTAGTTGTCCGTTCTCCCTCTATAATGACACTTCTCTGAGTAGTTGTAACTGCCGTTATAGAAGAAGGGAAATAACATGTTCAACAGTAACGTGTGTTCAATACAATGAGTTTTTATTCCAAGTCATTTTGAACATTTCTGTTCTTCGAGAGTAGGTCACGATCTACGTGTGGTCATGAAAGTCATGAAAGTGAGGCAGTTGGTGTTTTCAAATGGTGTAAAAATAGCAAAATACAGGGAATGCAGTTTTGTATGACAGTGATGATTTGCTGCTGTTCAAAGGAAATGATGCAGGTGTATGCAAAATGGCCAGATGATGTTTTGTTGATTTTCTAAGTGAAAATCAGTTAACACATCCTCTGCATTCTCTACATCCCATATATTGCTACACCGCACATTTGAAACACTGACAGTGCATAACCTCAGTTCAGTTCAATTGAATTCAATTCATTTTCTCTGCAGCAGTTTTAAAGCAACATAGCACTGAAACATATCAAAGACAATATGCCAAATATAAAATAAAGAAAAAAAAGATAAAAACACCATAAAAGTGGTCTCACATACAAAAATCAGGGGTGCACAAACCTTTGCCTTGGGGGAACAAAGTGTAATATTTGTGGTGGGGCACAGGTCAAAAAGTCGCTCAAAATGGAAATACTTAAGTACAGATACACGAAAAAACTACTTAAGTACAGTAACGAATTACATTTACTTAGTTACTGTCCACCACAGTTACTTACTTACTTACTTAAATCATATGACCTCATGGGCTAACTTCACTTCAGCCTGTCCTTGTATATAATATATATTACACTTAAAGCGTCCAGTAGTCCATGTGCTAATTTGAAGCAGAAGTGTCTAATTACTGAATATGCCATATGAATTGAAAGTCATGATGCATTTTCCTCCTTCAACATGATGCATTTCTGTGACAAGAGGGTCTCTGAGCTAAAGGAGGGGTTTCACTTGTTGATAGGTGGGGCATCATAGGTTACTGATATTGCTGGTTAATATTATTTTTCCCTGTGGGCCTGTGTGCACAGTAACTTAATCAAAACTCAGACATTTTAGAGGCAGGCCAAGGTCATTACATTACATGGGAAAACAATAATTTTGTCTTTTAAATGACATGCTGTGGTGCTTAGTATGACCAGGGTCATGATCTGGCAAAGTTAAAGAGGTCAGGTTTGATTTCAGGTTGACTTAAATGGCTAAAGCGGTGGTCACAGCATGACATAATTAAGCACAAATTTGTGGGGATTTCCTTGCAGCGGGAGGCAAGAAATGACCCACTTTACCTCAGCCGTGTGCTGCTGGAGATGCAGAGACTGCAGCCTCCTTTCATCAGTGGCTGAAGATGAGAAGGCCAGGTGGGTCTGCCTCTCTGCACAGAACTACTGCTTCATACGGGACATCTATTTTGGGAGTCTATTGCTGCGTATCGATTTTCTTGGTTTCTTGCTTATTACTCTGTCCCTTAAGTGACTTATTCATGATATATGCCCTGCCCTGTCACTTGAAATTAAATGGCCCTCGAAAATGACTGTGAGTTACTCTCCACTGTGGTTTGTGTGACCTATTTCTTGTTTACATAACAGCTTATGTAGGTCATTGATTTTACTGCCATTGATCGAACTAGTCATGCTTTTTTGGGCCGTAATAGGAAAAAAAAAAACAGTTGTGAATGACGAGTTCCCAAACTTTGTTTTGAGAATAACTAGGATTAAAGTAAAAGATACACAATCACAAAGTATTAAGTAACCTCACACCATTAAGAATGTGCAATAACAGTGATATAATAGCTAATAACATGTTTAGCTTATCAGTGTGGAAAGTGTGTCAATCAATCAGCGAGGGGATAAAGACACGATGATGGTGAAGGAAGACTCTGGTTGGGAGTCTTGTGATTAATCAAGGCAAACGGGTGATCACAGATTAATATTTAATAAAATCGCTAATGAATATTTATGTACACCAGAGAATGAGTTGTCAAGGTGATGGAGTGTTTTTAGTCTGCAGCAGCGGAGAAGAGAACTGAACACATTCAGCCTTTCACGCAGAGCTACTGCACTTCAGCAGTATAAAAGCAGTGCTTTGAAACATCCTCTGTCCTGTTACATTCGACATTCGACGTATGGTGCAAACATTACATGCAGTAAGTGGCGGTAGATTTAGCATGTTGCCATATTGTCTGTTCTCAAGTAGTTTGTGTGTTCTGCACATCTTGCATGGCACATTTGACATGTCCTACTTTCAGCACTGTTACGGTCCAATCTTTATCTATATAAAAACTTTTTTCACCTGTTTACAGTCATTTATCATTTGTTTTGCATTGGTGCATCCTGTATATTACAGTGAACAAAAATATGAATGGAACAGTTTTACTTTTTTCTATTCTACTCTATTTTGCGGCAAAAAAAGTGTTATGTTCGTATTTTTTTCATTTTAGTTTTGAAATTCTATATATAACACACTATATTGCCAAAAGTATTCAGTCATCTGCCTTCACACGCATATGGACTTGAGTGACATCCAATTCTTAATCCATAGGGTTTAATTTGATGTCAACCCACCCTTTGCAGCTATAACAGCTTCAACTCTTCTGGGAAGGCTTTCCACAAGGGTTAGGAGTGTGTTTTTGGGAATTTTTGACCGTTCTTCCAGAATCACATTTGTGAGGTCAGACACTGATGTTGGACGAGAAGGCCTGGCTCACAGTCTCCGCTCTAATTCATCCCAAAGGTGTTCTATCAGGTTGAGGTCAGGACTCTGTGCAGGCCAGTCAAGTTCTTCCACACCAAACGGGCTCATCCACGTCTTTATGGACCTGCTTTGTGCACTTTGTGTAGTCATGTTGGAACAGGAAGGGGCCGTCCCCAAACTGTTCCCACAAAGTTGGGAGCATGAAATTTCTTTTTTTTTTTTTTTAAATAAAAGACTTGTGTATGTTTGTAAACACTGGCAAAGTTTTGAAATAAACCATTAACTTCTTGGTCCATACGATCCATATAAGAAAACTAAAAAAAAGAAAAATGTATGTATCATATATTTTATGATGTCACTAAAACCAGCTCATCTACTCGTATCCACATATTTCTCCCAGAGTAGTTTAGCCCTGTCCTCTCATACTGCGGTTATGAGGTGTGTTTGAGGCCAGACTGCTTTTTGAATGAAGCCCAATACAGAGCAGAGCCAATCAGAGCAAAGCTCATTTACATATCATTCTTAAAGGCACAATAACAAAAACAATCTGGTTAATTGTTAGGAATGAAGAGAGGTTGGAAAACCATTATGAAAAATGAATCGAGTACATTCTTGGTATTTAAACAGACACACGTTACAAGTACACCTCAGGGTCCACTCATGCTAAAGCGTTTACTTTTTACTTTTATATATGTGATTATGTTTAAATCTAGATACTTCTTTACATTTAAGTATATGTGGCTCCATACTTCCACTTTTTAGTAAGTAAGGTTTTGACAGAAGTATGATGTTTCTATGAACTATCCACCCTTGCACTTATGAAAAAAGTACTTTTAATTACTTAAGCCTGTAGTTTGTAATATCATTCATAGCTATTTATTTGTTCACTGTTTGTATTCTGTATAGTCCATTAAGTTCTTGAGCAATAAAATAGTTCTATTCATTCTGAGTTCAGATGTGCCAAAGCACATTAGCGACATAGTTAACGACAGTGCTGCTCAATTTTGAGTAAGATTTATTTATATTTGCCAGACTGTTAAGGTCTGTGATTCAGCAGGACCCTCAAAGAACAGCTGTCTGGAACATCTGCGGATGGTCAGTGTGCCCCTGTGACAACCAAAGTAAATTTCCATGAATTGTTAGAACTCTAATTTTGTTGAGGGCACTTTTGTGACCTTATGTGACATTGCAGAACTAGCACTGTAGCAGTGATTAACCAGTGGTACACTGTAAAGCTCTGATACCGTCATTCTCATTACAGCAAACCTTTAGATCACAAGTAAAAAAGAAAAGTGTAGAAAATCAATGCTGGATGAGTCAAAGGCAGGCAGGTGAGGTAGAGCTTGGCTGATTTGGTTTATTGGAAAGAATGTGTGCTTTTTTCCTCTCTGAGTGCCCTGAAGATGAGCTGGCCCGAGGAGAATCATCTGCATTACTCAAGCCTGGTCTGTTATTATTGATTGACTCCCAGGTAGTGAGTGACGAAGTGCAGCCCTTGACGTCTCCTCTCCGAACACACTGCTGACCCATGCAAAACAAAACAGATTACACGTTCATACAGACGGGAGTGGAAGTGGGAGTGCATGCGCTCAGCCTGGCCGCGGTTTTGGAAAGGCCAAGCTTTTTGTCCCAGCGTTTGGTTTCGTCAGCATGGTTACAGCGAGGAGGATCTGGAGACTGCGGGAAGGGATCTGTGTTAAATATTCATGATTTGTGCCTAGGGGCCACTTTCCTTGCTCGCCCTCTTCCTCTGCATGAATAATGCACAGTTTAGTACGTACACCAACCCCTGGGTTATGATCGGAAATTGATTGCTCCGTGAAGCCCTGTTTTAGCAGGGTGACATGGGGCCACGAACACAGAGCCTGGTGCCTTTGTCCTCATCACCCTAGAGTCATGCTGTGTTTACTATGATTTTTTTTTTAAGTCCTAAACCAGTGATTTAACTAAAATATCAAATTTGCACAGTTTTCTTCTTACTGCAAAGTTTAAGCCAGGACACTTTGGTGTCTCATGTTTTCTTCTGTAGTTTTGACCTAAGAAGCTAATGTAGCTGATGAGTAATGGTTGCATCAATGATTGTTATCCAGCGCAATGGTTCGCAGTGTGTGGTGAGTGGGTCGCAAGGAAGCTGCACTGATAGACACATAGATATGGTTTCCCAGGACAGCGGGAAGCGGGAACCACTCTATTTCTGAACCACTAATGCTTCCAAAGCCTCCTGTGTTATCAGTTTGGACTCTCATATGACCCACGCACAGAAAGCATGGCCACATGTGTTCGAATTGCAGTTATCGAGCGTCAGGGGAGTTACATGGGACACATGATCTCCCCATTTGGGTCTATTTTTGCTTTGTGATGCCACACGCCACCCGAAACATGTACAAAATACACTCCTCTTTGCCACTGTGCCACATCGGTTCTGGTATGAAACAAGCTTTTTAATTAACGGTGATCAGAACACAGCTAGCTATCCTATTAAACTAGTTGACAGCATGAATCAGGACAAATTGGAATAAGGTGTGTCCAACATATGTCCAACAAAACCCTACGGGCCAGTCCACTGGCAAAATGGAAATGAACTTTTAGTTAAAATATCAAAGAAATCAAAGAAAACATTTTCTGTAACTCTGTTATCAGATTAGCTGGGACACTGATGTGACACACTCACACTCACACTGTGTGAAATGTTGCGTTGAGCTGCCAGTGAGCAATGAGAGGTGGAAGGGGAGGATGTGTGAGAACACCCTGCTGCAAAAGCAATTCATGCATCTCTACAAAGATGGCTGTGCTGAGCTGCTGTGTTCAAATGATGCACGAAAATAAAAATAAACGCTTTCTCCTCAGGGGTTGCCATCTCCTTGACAAAGGGAGTCATCCTCCTGTGATAGTCAGAAACTCTATGACCCCCTCTTTTAATTGCCATGTGATTG
This sequence comes from Pygocentrus nattereri, assembly GCF_015220715.1. NCBI lineage: Eukaryota > Metazoa > Chordata > Actinopteri > Characiformes > Serrasalmidae > Pygocentrus > Pygocentrus nattereri. The sequence goes on from NC_051226.1 coordinate 7,645,774, forward strand.
GTTCCTAGGCACCTCAAATATGGTAAAAAATAAGGTGCTTTAAAATCGGATGAATCCTTTTGAATCACCATGTATTTTGGTGGGTCATAATATTAACTCTATGTGTGGATCCTGCCATGGAAACATTTGGGAATCTCTGATCTAATGAACAAAAGCACTACATTGTATAGCCTAAAAAGTAGTAGCAGTGATCTTGAAACCTTTTGCCTGTATTTCTTTCCATTTGTATTGATAACTGTATGTTACACAATGTCAGAAGCCAGATAAACAACTCTATTTGACATTACTTAACAACACAGCACAGTTTAAGGCAAGTATCTCATGATGTAGGCATGAAGTTCACACAATACTAACCTGGTGGCTTTTCAATACTTGTTGGTTACATTGAAAATTTCCCCGTTGTGGGACTAATAAAGGATTATCTTATCCTACCCTCAGTGTTCCAGTGCAAAATGAAAGCAAATTACAGACACCAAACATTTTTCTGTCTGTTCAACCAGGAACGTTGTGCAACTTTTTGATCAGACCATTAGATTAACATGCACTTAAGGGTCTGTGCATGATAAAAACTCTGCTTTAAGGTTCTCTGGCTGTTTTGGAGTCAGTGAGTAACCCAGGAGAATGGAGCAGTTAGTGTGCCCAGGCATTCTGAGCATCCTGTGTGCACTCCGCAGAGTGGAACATTAACCTGAGAGAGGTCAAGGAATCAGGCCATTCTCAGCCAGATAGCAAATCAAGTTTCCACAGCTGCCAAGCTGAAATGATCAATCTCCCAGCTCGGTCACAGCCGAGCATTTGGCCTGCCTCTCACGCAGAGTTAATATTCAAACCGCTCAGAGCGTCCATAGTTTGAACATCATCTACATCCTCAGACGTGGTTTGTGTTTATTTATTACAGGCAAGTTGTTAAGCCTTGAGCCAAGCCTGGCCCATATGCAACCGCCTGATAGGGTTTATGCATAAAACAACGACATCTGCCTCTCTTAAGTTAAGATGTAGGTGTCATTGTGAATAAGGATTGCCCGCTATAGACTTGCTGCAAAGGCTTAATTTAGTAGCCTAGTCAAGGTATAGTTACGTCCACTTGAAACTAAAGTTGACACAGTTTAAATCCATCGTTTCTCTAGGAAACTGTTACACACTTTTAAAGGGACACATTTAGTACAAGCAAGGAAAATAAATAGTCAACCTGTTTAAATGAGTCGGGAAAAATGTGACCACAAATGTGTCCAGACATTTTATCAGAAGAAAATGTTGCCCATGAAATGGTGGTGGATCGGAGCTGTTTTATCTTGCTCGTGGCACTTTTCCCCCTCTTTTGCTCTGGACAACTCACTGGGTGACAAGTCTTTTCTCAGTAAACAGGAAGCTGTAGCCACTTAATGACACATTAGTGCCACAGACAGGGTTAATGCTTTGACAAACACTGAGGTAAGAGGGTAATTGTTCCACTGGGCCCTATGTTTAGTGTTGATAGTGCTGGCTTATGCTGCTGGTTGTTTATGATAGAAGCATATAACTGAGATTGTACAGACTCCCTGCTGCTTCAGATAAAAATGCCTGTTATTAAGTGATATTTCTTCAGCATACGCTTAACACAGATGCCTCTGTCTCTGTGAAGGGCTGCTGTTTTAATAAGGTGTCAGTGTACTGTAAGTAGTTTTGTGCCCTTTGAAGCTAAATCTAAACGCAGTAAGGGGCTAAGACTGAAAGGAGATAAAATACAGCTCAGACCTAGACTTAGGCCCAATCCCATTTCACCCCTTGCCCTTACCACTTAACCCCTAGCCCGCGTTCACGTCTAGGGTTAAGGTGTCCCAATTTTTGTTGGGATAGAGGGGTAGTGCAAAAGAAAAACAAGCAAAATGGGTGAAAAAGCAACCAAAGAAACCCACAAATGTGAGAATTTTCTCTGTTAAAAAATTAAGATAACAGTTGTTTTAGCTTAGTTTCATATTGTTTCAATGTATTGTGGTCATTTTCTTTATAACAAGCACAAAACATCACTGATAGTATGCTAATGTTTTGGTAGCCAGCTAGCTAACATTCCCATTCCACCTTAAATAGTCTGGCAGTATTGACACCGGAAGTAGCAGAATGTGACTGCTGTACCATTTAAGGTGGAACAGGAAAATTCAAATAAGAAGGTGGTGAAAAGCTGACTTCAGCTTCGTATCACCAAAGAATTATTCACCATGGTGAATATTTGCCCCCCCTCTTTGAAGTCATATGATGCCCTAAATGTAACTAAAGCCCAGCAGTGAGGAGCTGAACTTTACCCTCCTCTCCTGTCACTGAAGACGGGCCGGGTCGCCTACAGAGCAGCGCTAGTAGCTGTTAATGAAGTGATGTGTTTTGTTTTTGTTTTGAGGGTCGTCCCATTTCACAGGACAAGATTTCATCCACCACCCCTTGTAACTCAGCTCCAGGGGGTTTGGGTGACCCTCGAAAACAAGGGGTAGGGGTAAAAAGAAAAAATGGGATTGGGCCAAAATCACACAGTGTCAGTTATGCAGCACTCGTTTCAGTAAGAGATGGCACCGGAGTCACTACCACATTGTATGTAGGACACTATTTGCCACTGCAATAGTAGATTAACCCACCTGTCTGATACCCAGTATTGGAATTGGGTCCTAACCTGCCAAAATACAGGATTGGATATCGAAGGAAAAAGGAACACAATGCTACAGAAAAACAAGATGAAATATCGCAGAATTTGTGAACAACCTGAAGTGAAATAAAGTGGATTACTTGATAACAACACTAGCAACACATAAGAACAAGCCATGAGCTAAGTATTATAGTAGAATTATAATTCTTTTATTTTAAATAGACTAATTTCCTCATAGAAAGGAGGGTTTGATTCCCTGGCCGGGTGACCAGGGTCCTCTCTGTGTGCAGTTTGCATGTTCTCCCTGTGTCTGCGTGGGTTTCCTCTGGGTTCTCCAGTTTCCTCCCACAGTCCAAAGACATGCAGTTAGGCCGATTGGACATGCTGCATTGCCCCTAGGTGTGAGTGTGTGTGTGATTGTGTATGTCTGTCTGTCTGCCCTGCGATGGACTGGCGACCTGTCCAGGGTGTGTCCTGCCTTCCGCCCGATGACAGCTGGGATAGGCTCGAGCACCAAACCCCCCACGACCCTGAGGGAGAAGTGGCTTAGAGAATGAGTGTGTGTTTAAAAAGCCTAATTTGGGCGCATTTCTTGAGTTAATGAGTTTTTTACTAGCCATGTTGTTGGCTCTGTATTTCATCCTGCGTGGAAGCCACCGTCAATCGTTGTTTAAGCATGGACATGAGATGGCAAGTGAACAGCATCATGAACATGGAGTGGAGGGGCTTTTAAATACATAAACATCTGATTAGTATTGCGATCAGCTAATACTTAACAGAATTTTTCTGAATGAGCATCTTTACTGGAAAACAATTAGCAGTATTGTGCCATCTGCGTTTCGATGTTGCGTTACCCCCAGCTCATGTGTGCTTCCTCTAAAGGACAGACTGGAAAGCTACGCTGTCTCCAAGGGATTGGCAGCCATGTGCTTCAGCTTTTTTTATACCTCAGTCTCCAAAGGTCTTCCACCAGCCAGATGAGCTCACGCCAGAGAGATGCTGAGGAAAGTGAGCTCAGAGCGATAACTCCATGTTAACTAGTTCTCTGTAATTTAATTTTAGAGAAACCATGCCGGTTGATTTGCCTCAGAGAAACAAGCTGCAAAAGAGCAGAGATCCTTTCCCCTGCAAATGTGTTTTTTCCTATTTAGACCCTATTTTTCAGTCCTACTTTGACCTTCTCCTGCGCTGGCCTAGCCCTCTAACGCACCCTTCGGTCACTCCTTGCTCTCCTGCTCCGCTTATTTCCAACCAGTTGTTTTTCCAGTGTCACTCCCTTGACCTGACTAACCCCTGGCTTTGCAGCTTGCCTGCTCTCACACTCACCTGGGGCTGTGTTTTAAAAATACACAGCAGGAACAACTTGGCTGTTTCTCCCTCACTCTGTCTCGGTCTCTGTCTCTCCTCCCTCCCAGCCAGCTAACGTTAAAGACCTCCTTCCACCTCTCAGCGGCTGTAAAGCTTTCCCTTAATCCCTGTTTTGTGTGTCTCTTCACATGTTTTGGATGACTTTGTTTTGTGAGTTATCCAGATGTCAACAGTATTCTATTTTTTGCTGTTTGTGTATCTGTTGATTTCCACTGGGATATATGGAAATGTAGCTCACCTGAGAACATACAGGTAATTACAGAGCAGGCCTCGGGACTTAGTGTGGGTTACAGCACACTACTAATGACGCGGGACTTGGCAATGCATCGTATTATTTCTGTGTCATCATTTCCACTATGCTCTCACAGCAGATCATTGTAACATAGTGGGAAGGTAGAAGCTAGGCTTGCTTATAATTTCATAAGCTTTCTCCTGTTGCGTTGTTTTGCATGTTAGAGATGGGATATTTACTGGGTTTAATGATATTATAAAACCCAATGACAGTCTTGCTGTTTTAATGATTCTGATAAGCTGTGGACTGTAGGAATGCTCTCTGCAAGGCATGCCTAGTGTTAGGGGGTGGGGTTAAACTGCAAGGGGCTGAATATGAGGATATATGTAAATGTGCTTTTTTGTGACATCACAGAAACAGTGTTAGTTTTCATATATGGAGTGTATAGACTGGGAAGTGAACGGTATGTTTTGACACTTTTACAAAATTTACATACAACTTTAAACTCATTTAAAAAAAGTGCAGTTTTTGGTGGAATTGGCCCTTTAGGCCCTTTAGAGTTTTTTTACACTGTAATTAATTCAGTGAGTGTGTGTGAGTGAATGTGTATGTCTGTCTGTCTGCCCTGCAATGGACTGGCGACCTGTCCAGGGTGTATCCTGCGTTCTGCCCAATGACAGCTGGGATAGGCTCCAGCATCCCCCCCACGACCCTGCTGGAGAAGCGGTTTTGTGCGTGTGTGTGTGTGTTTGTGTGTGTGTATATGTGTGTGTGTGTGTGTGTAATTCATTCATTCTTTAATGTAAAGAAACATGAACAGTTCAATAAAACGTGAATTTAAACCTTTGAACCATGGGCTCATTACCCAAGGTTTAGAAGGTGTAATGATTTCTCAGTACTAAAATTTTATGCCTATAATTTTAGTTCTTTTTTTTTTAATGGACTCATTTTGCTTGGATCTAAACTCTGCACAAAATATAATACCCTTATTACATTGCTGAGTTTTGGTTGAAAACAAATAGGCTAAAATCTTGAAAACTATTACAGAAAGCTGTTTTCTCTGTGGTATGTAGGTAGAACTGAATGTGGGCCTACGTATGGGGCCTTTAGGGTTTGCAAGGTTGATATCTAAGGTGAAAGTATTTTAATGACTTGTAGTTCTCTTTAAACATTTCTGTCTATTTTAATATTACTGCAATAATACTAAAAACCACAAACGTCACTGATATCATATCATTTTCATACCATCTCATTCCTAGTGTGGTATGTACCAGATATGTCACCAGTTGTTTTTAATGCATGTATGAAAGTAGGGCAGTCAACAGAGAAAGTATTTCTGAGTCAACGCTGTCGCTTTCTGTATATCAGTGGCTAATCCAGCTTCATCCATTGCTTGAGTGACTGTACAGTGTCCCATAGCACACACTGTCAGGGGTGTGAGACAGAGCCCTCCTATGGAATTAAGGTGGCATTGGACACGTATTCGTCCTCCTCCTGGCCTCCATTGAGGCCACCGTGCTGACTTCATCAGCATCCGGCCGCCTGTGTCATGTCTCAGCTCTAATCCTGGCTGGCATGGCCTCATCCTGCCTGGCTGTGCGCAGCTGAGCTGAAGGCTGGTGTCTCCGTGCTGATGAAAATAACTCTGACGCTGGCCGGAACAGCCTGAGGGAGCGCCCCTATCCGTTCATTCAGCTGGAAAGAGAGTGAGAGAGTAGAGAGATAGTCTGAGAGCAGGAAGAGAGGGGGAATGTGGGGCATGAAAGGTTGTGATGACCCAGGCAATGGGTTGAAGGTGACTCTTTTTTCAGAGCGCAGTCAGAGCCCAGCACCCACGCAATCCATTTTAAAGAGGCAGCCTCAATTTCCTCATGGAGCAGCTCCTGCTATCATGGGGCCTGTTGATGAGGACCATTCATCAATGTGCTCAGAGCTTTATCTACTTTCTAGCTTCCCTATATCATTCTCATAAAAGTTTTCTAAAGGGATTCTTGTTGGGTTTGTGAGATTCTTCCTGCAAAAACTGTCTTTTTCCTCTGTAATCAGAAGATCTGTGTGAGAACTATGTACATAATTATTTTAAAGAATCCCATGCGCTATATATTATGCGTTATGCCATATAGTAGAGCAGAAGTGCTTTAAACTGAGACTACTCCTCATACATTACCTGTCCAAAGTCATTAAATCAAAGTTTTCAATAATATAAACCAGCTTGGTTGCAGATAAATATGTAAAATGATTCCGTCTTGGTTTCAAAAAATTTGATGGAAGCAGTGCAAATGTGTTTTGAATGATGAATGGAGTGGTCAATGATTCTAAAGAGCATTCACAATATCATAATGCAAAAAGGCTATTCAAATCTGGAGACAAATAGCTCCCGTCTAAATTGTCAAATTTTCTTTTATTTAAAATTGTGATGGCCAGGGTTGGAAAAACGTATTTCAGTACAGATGACTGGTTACCTGTTAAAATGTAATCTGTAATATAATCTAAAGGATTTCTGTATAAAAGTAAGGTAATCTTATTACATTCTGGTACTTTTGAATTACTTGTTGTGTTAAAGTCATATAATTAAATATAGATGCGAAGAAAACATTGCAGCATGACTTTAACCTAAAGCTAAACAGAAATGCTCTGTTGACAAAAGCAATATAGGTGATTTATATTGTTTGTACTGCATGTGTGCTGCATGGACATGCATTTGAATATGTAATTAAATATTTTGGTGTTTTTAGGATATTCAGGCATAATTTGGACAAAATCTGCATTTAACAGTCAAATTTAGCTCATAGAGACAGATAGAGAGAAAGATAGAAAGTCAATTGCCATTGTGGCTTTAATGTAATCCTGTTAATATGCACCCTGTGGCTGTAATGCAGCTGTAATCTAATTACTGCTTTTTTTCCCTAAATATAGATAGGTGTCGGGGGCCCTGGTGTCAGAGGGTCATTGGTAATGGGATAATACTCTACTAGTCAATCATCGGGATCCACTAGATGCACTACTTTCTTTACATGATTTAGCAGGCAGATAATATAAACAAGCAAACAAAAAACAATTAAAGTGAAACTAAACTTTGCCTGATATAAAAGGCTACATTGATTCACATAGGAGAGTTTGAATGTTGTGGAAAGATACATGACGTTTAGTGATTTTCTGTAAATGCGGTCTCCTGTTGATTCTCTTTTGAATGACATGTGGCAACATAAGGTCTGTTTTTTGTTTGTTTGTTTGTTTATTTATTTATTTTGTTGTGATGCATGGATATACTCTAGACCAAACACATAACCCCCTCCCACCCTCCCCAACCCAACCTACCACACCACCCACCACCCCACCGACCCCTACACCCACGACCACACCCACGACCACATCCACCACCAAAATACCAGGCCCCTCCGTGTTTTACAGATGGTCGAATCATGGTATCTTGATTATGTAACACTTCTACATGTAATCACATTACCACCCAGCTCTGGTAAATGCAGCGTATGTGAAAATATGCATAGCTGTAAGACAGAAGAACATGCTCCTTTACCAAGTCAGATCCCGGTGAGAGCCTATAGTGACTAATGTGATATCTGTGCTGAATGGACAGTGAAGAGCAGAATGAAGGGACTACCAAACTGTTCTCTACCATGAGCCCATAAACAGAAGACTGTTGTTATCTTACTAGAACTCTTTAGTTCTAAGTTGTAGACCCTTAGTTGACTTTCTCCCTGGTTTCATTGTCATTATCTTATTACATGCTATAATCTGTATTAACATATATGTCCTGATGACTATGCTGCTGGTGATTCAAGTATCTCAATGGAGCCTTTCTGCTTCTACTTTGGTGTACTAATCAGCGTAGCTGAGGAGAAATGGCCACTTAAAGGAGGAAGTGTGTTGCTTTTAAACTTCCGGAAGCATCTGAATGGCCTGGTTAGGCCTGGGGGCCCTAAGGCGAAGGCCCTGTGAGAAAAGCTTTAAGTAGCAGTAAGCTTTCAGAGCTGGGGCGCATTAAGAGCGGGAAGACTGCCCAGGAATGTGTAAGAATCCCATTTTTCTTAAAAGCGTGGAGAGCGATGTATTTTCTTTTTCATAAATAGGATCATTCATTCATGATCTCTTTCTCTGGTCATGTGGGTTAAGTCATGGGTGGACCTCCTTGCATGCCTTCCAGTATGACGGTGGAACACAAAGATGCTGTCTGAAAGCTTTACTCCAAGCTAACCAGGGTGATCAGCACTGATGACCCATTAGTAGCAATGTAGCATGGGAGTGATGTTTGGATACCTTACATTACTAATCTGGTTAAGAAATCTTCCTTTTACCTCAAAGGTCTTCTTTAGTTCTGCGCTGAAGCTATAAGGCTAACGCAGCTGGAAGTGATGGAAGCTTTTACCCCATCTGTTAACATCGTACCACTGTTTTTAGCCTTATAATGTACTCATGGTTATCTATTAAAATTAATATATGTCATACAGCGTCTTATAACAAGACCTTTTTAGAATACGTAACGACTCAGCAGTGATATACACAAGCATGTAATGATGTTAACTTGTGGCTATGGGAGGAACACACTGTACATGTGTTTTAAGGACTGAGGTGCCCTTTTCCATTGTTTTTATGCGAGAGATGGACTTTGAATGCTGTTTTTTAGGTGATGATGTCCTACTATGTACCCTGCAAGCCCCTGTTTCATACAGATCCCTCTGGGAAGCCTGAGATGAAAAAGTTAGGCAGGCCTTCAGTGGCATTTGTAATAGAGGGGGAATTAGTGACTACGGTCTTTCATGGATCAAAATCCACGGCAAGTTTATTTATTTAGCACGTTTCATACTCCAAGGCAGTTCTAAATAAAGACAAAGTGCTTAAGCGTGAAAAACAGTAAAAGATAAAAAACGTAACACAAAAGTAAAAGAAAGCACAAGGTACATAAATGTTAATAAATTGGTGGTCAGAATAGTGTACACGTTTTAAAGCTGCAAAGAGAAATGTTCTTAAACTGGATTTAAACATTGCTACATTTGGGGCATGTCTTAGATCCTCTGGCAGTTTGTTCCAGTTGCATAACAGCTATATGCTGCTTCACCATGTTTAGTTTGGACTCTGGGCTCTACTAACTGACCTGAGTTCTCAGATCTAAGAGACCTATTGAGTTTATATTCTTTGAACGTATCAGAGATGTATTCTGGGCCCAAAGCCTTCAGTGATTTAAAGACTAGTAGCAGCACTTTCTCTCCGTAGCTAACTGGCTGGAGTTCTCTTGGTCTCTAGCAGCAGCCTTCCGAATGAGCTGCATTTTTTTAGTGTAGTGGGAAGAAGCAGAAGCAGAAGCAGGAGCGATTGTATTAGCCAATTAGATTAGCCAATCAGATCACAGCAGCATACTGCAGGCTTCAGCACTGAACCTATTATCTTAGAGAAAATTTCACCTCTGCATTTAACCCATCCATGAAGTGAAACTCCACATATATTCTAGTGAGCACACACACACTAGGGGGCAGTGAGCACGCTTGCCCGGAGCGGTGGGCAGCCCAATCTGCAGCGCCCGGGGAGCAGTTGGGGGTTAGGTGTCTTGCTCAAGGATACCTCAGTCATGTGCTGTCGGCTCTGGGGATCGAACCGGCAACCTTCCGGTCACGAGGCTAGTTCCCTGTTGCACCACTGTTGCACCTTTAAGGGGGGCATTTACATTGTCCGTACCTTGATGAATGAACAACGTACCTGCACGATATCATTTTTCTGATGATGTATAGAACCCGTAGCTCTAAATAGAACCATTCCGTTTACTAAAGAACCCTTAAAGAACCATCTTTTTGTAGGAGTAACTGGGCTTATTATATAGTGATGCTGACTTTTGCGTGATGTCATTTCAGTGTAACAGTATTCATGCGTCAACTCATTAACAACCTTGTAATTAAGTGGAAACTGTAAGGATTAAAACGTATTCCGAATTTTTCTGTATATCATAGAGCTTAATAGCACCACAGAGAAATACGACTTACTAAGGGTGCTGTGCAGGTACATTTTTCATTCAGCATGGTGTAAACAATGTAAATTTATCCTTAAAGGTACAGCTGGGATTTCTGCCCAATTATGTGCCTTAAATAAGTTTTTCCATGAGAAAAGTATGTATTTGTACCTTTTCATAACCAAAGCAATAAAATAAAAAGCCTGGAGACGAGACGGGGTGTGTGGAGTCAATACAACTTAGAAAATATAATTTTCAAAGATTATAGGACAACTATTATCCCTTACAAAAGTTACTGAGAGGTGCCCTTGAGGTTCCACAGTGACAGAACTGCCCCATTGACAATTTCATACCTTTATTTCTGAGAGTACAGAGTTGCTAATGCATGCATGACCTTGACTACAGCATGACACAGCACTTCAGAGGTCTATTACCTGTAGCTACATTAGACTTGTAGCTCCAGTGCAAACATAAAGAAGCAAGCATTTGGGGAATGGGAGAAATAGTGTAAATGAGATGTTTTGCCAATCTACCACTTTATTAACTACCAAACATTATTGCATCCAGAAGAGCTATCAACTGCAGTATTTCCACAGTATAATGCTGTAGCTCCTGGTAGGCAGTATGAAGCGCGAGGAAAGAGGAGGGGTTGATCAGCATCTTCCTGCAAGTGAGCAGCAGCGTCCTGCCTGGGCAGTCTGATAATAAAATCCAAATATAGGATGATTCACCCGATCATTTACGTGCCTCTCGCTAGCCCTGCTCCATTATCGCGCCAGGCGGCAAGGGTTGGTGGGGGAGGGGGTAATCATGTGGAAACCTGAACAAGGACTGCTCTGTGTCTCCCTCTAAATCACACCAGGGAAAAAGAGTGCAGGGCTGGGCCGGTGACTCACCCTCACACAGGAGACCAGCTACCTGAGAGACAACCCGTCTGCTTTGGTAACTGCAATCACTTGACAATTAAAGGGAAAAACAGCAGCACATATAGTAATGGCTGAGAATCGGATGCATGAATCATCAGAAAACAAGAAATGTATAATTGAGCTTCGTGGCTAATTATTATATTATTCAGCCCTACCTGCAGTTCTAGCTGTGATTGGTACCATTTGATGACAGAATGGAACTTTATTAAACACCATCAGCTCTCATGCACTGATTTTTGAGTATCTTCAAGTCATTGCTATCATGATTTGGTGGGCTGCTGCACAGCTGTTAAACAGATGTGGTCCCCAGCCATGTGAATGTTTTGACACCCTTGGTCAAACAACATGTTTTGTAGCTTTTCTAATTAAACATAATTCAACAAATTACACTTCTGCGTAGTTTAATGTAGTTTTATGCTTTATTGGTGGAATGTGATGTGGTCCGTGCAAACGTTACAGTACGTTTTATATTTTATGTCTTATTTATTTTTTCAACATGCTGAATGCAAGTAAGTAGAACATTGTACACTGAAAAAGCTTTTCTTCACTTACAGTACATGAACTTTCTTTTTTTTGTTGTTTTTCTACAGCATCGCCCCAAAGAACCCTTTTTGTCACCTTTATTTTTGAGGGTATTACGTTGACTTACAGTCTTTAATGCTTATTTTTATTTTCAGCTGGCCTTCAGGTAGTATGCACTTACCCATTCCTTGACAAATGAAAACATTTTTTAATCCTTAAATTCTGTATGTATGGGAGCTATTTGCTTGGACCAAGCGCCACCAGGCAGTGGCTCAGCTGATACATATGGGCCTATTAGTCATGGCGCCATGAATGATTTTTATTAGCCTCTCGATCGACAGCCAGTCACTTGACATAATGTGGGGGGAGGCTGTTCAGATCCATACTGAGCTCAGCCTCAAGGTTAAATGCCTTGGTTAGCTGTTCCTGCAGTTAGTAACATGCTGCCTTTATTTATAGTTCACCTCCAATTATGACCTCAGTTATGACCTCACTCTATATGCAATTGAGAAAGGTAACAACTATGACCAAGGAATATTACTGTAGCTTTGATGCAGTGGGAGAATTTAACAGTTTGTGGAACGGATTATTAGAGCAACAACAAAGGGTGTAATTCTCCCAGCAGTTTAAATATATGCTGCATGTACCTACTATATACTGTATACTTAAACATGAACTATACTTTCTGCACTTATTCCAGCAATTTTAATACTGTACGCACCTTTTACATGTAATGAAATATACTGTGTAAATTTCCATGTATATTCCAACAATTTAAAGCCACACTGTATGCAACAATCCAACACTATACAGTACTCATCTGTGTGGTAGATTCTTGTTTTCTCCTGAAGCTTGTCTGCCTAAGAAGTGCTGATTGTAAAGATCATTTCTCGGTATATGGGGCTGGTTTAGTGATGTGATTACCGCTGTATTTCTTTGGAATCTACTGCACCTGCCTACAGCTCCAGTGTGTTTGATTCATGCTCCTTTTCAGTAGGGAGTCCTCTCTCCCTCCCTCCCTCTCTCTCTCTCTCTCTCTCTCTCTCTCTCTGTAGCCATGTTCACCAAGAGTATGAATGAATCTCATGCACTCTCCCAGCTCCTTTGAGAAAGGCAGAAGGTGGTTGTTGCTATGGCAGCCAGTCACCTGATTGTGTCCTTGCCAATAGGGATTCCCCATTCATAACCAACTGTGCTGTTGGAATTCTTATTAGGGTGTATTTGTGTTTGTGTGTGTGTGTGTGTGTGTGTGTGTGTGTGTGTGTGTGTGTGTGTGTGTGTGTGTGCAAAAGCAAACAGTGTGTTTATCTTTGGTCACACATGCATGTGTATATTTGTGTTCATTCACCAGACATGCATTCATGTCTATGTACAGATTTACGTTTTATCCTCTCCTTTCTCACTCACTCTATCTTTATCTCTATCTGTGTGTGTGTGTGTGCGTGTGTGTTTTGCAAGGGAGAGGTTCCAGCTTCCTCCCATGATGCCCTGGGGAGGGGGATGAGTCAGGAGTGAATCACAGAGTGGGAGAGAGAGAGATGGAGGCAGAGAAAGAGAAAATAGGAAGAGAGAGAGAGCTGGAGAAAGAGAGAAAGAAAGAGAGCATTCAGGGGAGATTGAGGCTGGAAGGAGAGAGAGAGAGAGAGAGAGAGAGAAGGAGAAAACAACAGACAGAAAGAGGCAGAAGGAGAGAGAAAGAGAGAGAGACAAAGAAATATGGCTAGGGAGAGAGAAAGAAAGAGATGGAGATCGAAAGAGAGAGCAAGAAAAAGAGTGTCCTTCCTTGATCCCTTGCTCTCTCTCATTGTGCTCTCTCTCCTTGCAATCATTCACTCACTTACTCCTTCCGTCTCCTTCTCCCTTTCTCTCTTTTTTCTTTTGCTCACATAGACTTCACTCTCTGCTCCATCACTCAGTCATGCTTGCACACTTTCACACCCACGCAGAGCTGACCTGCAGTCAGGACTGGATGGACAGGGCTTTTCCATCATGGCTGCAGTTCCTAGACCACCTCTGCATTCCATGCTTTCCTAGAAAGCCAATGCATAAGATAATGTAACTAGTTGTGCCAGGCTGAATACGCACCACACTGCTTGGAGGACAGATACCCTGATCAAACAAGGCGTCAGTCCTTAACAGCCTGCAGGAGCAACCTCTGAAGAATTAGAAAAATATTGAATGTACCTCCCAAGCCAAGACATGTTTACCTTATAAGCCACGACACGGCTGGTGTACTAAGTTTGCTTCTTTATGTTTGCACTGGAGGTACAAGGGAAATGTAGCTAATGACTAAAAGTAACTTAGAGTAAAGTAACTAAAGTAACTTAAAAGTAACTTAGCCAGTCCTTAGTATTGTGTAAACAGCATGTCTATATATACATAGATAGATAGATAGATAGATAGATAGATAGATAGATAGATAGATAGATAGATAGATAGATAGATAGATAGATAGATAGATAGATAGATAGATAGATATAGAGGTGTATATACAGTATATAGATAGTGGTTAGGTTGGTTAGGTTTTATAACTGTTGGACTTCACTTGAGCCTTGAGCTTTACAGAATGCAAGTAACTCCTGGCCTGGTTGCCAAGTTTGGTGAAGTGATTGGGAATTCTGGGTTCCTGGAGTGATAGTCTCAGCTTTGCCTGCACCTGTGGAAGTTTTTTAAATCTTAAAATGTTAATTTGAAACCCAACAGGAGCAACAAGCTGAACCACTTAATTAAAGCAATGCCCCTAAAAACATTTAACTAGTTATTGCATAATTCAAGAAACTTATACAGGTACAGGATTCCAGAAAATGCCTCCAGTCACTGGTTGCATATTTGGTGGCCCACTGCTGACTGCATGTTGCATGTTTGGGTTCAAGGCAGAAAAAGATATGTATCTATTCAAGTGAATGTGCATGGACCCCTACAAAAGTCTTTCCAGTGATAGTGTGAATGTTGCTCACAAGAAGAGCAATATACAGTATATATTTGTGTTTTCCTACAATGAATATGATGTGCAAATGTTGGTATGAATGTGTGTAGTGGGTTAGACCACATTCTTTCTCAGTGTGCAGCATGGACATGAAATTTCTAGCTCGAGAAAGGACCAGAATCGAGTCTCATGCCAAAACTGTGGGATTTGGCAACCCTGCATTTAACCTTGTGAGACATTGTAACTCAGAACGACGTTCTTGTCAAAATTCTTACCTTCAGGGTGTTTTTTCCTGTGTAACTGAGCCGATGGATGTCATTTCCAATCTGCGTTGATTAGCTACAGCTTTGTTATGTGCAGACACAAAATACTTGCCTTTTTGCCTTCTGACACGGCTGTAATCTATAAAAATAGATCAGTGTAACAGAATCCAGGCTTTAAGATGACTACTTCTACTATGCTATGTGCTTTTGTCTATTTTTTGATGGACTATCAGTTTAAAGATGAATTCCGCTGATTTATACAAATGTTCAACATAATTCAATAGTTGAGATGCTACCAAAGCAATTCAGAGTGGTTTGGTGTGAAATGGTTTATTGTGATGAAACTTATCCACAATTTTTTCTTTACAGTGGTGGTGAAGGGAACCAGGGGTCTTAATATCTACAGTGCAATACATAGCCATTTTATATCATATCCAAAACCACCAGTGAACCCACATGCGTCTTCTGAGGTAAAAGAAATATGTTACAGACCAAGACCGTCTCAACATTATCATAAAACCATGCTTGACATTAGGCACTCTATTCGTGATCATTTCCCGTGAGGTAGCTTGTAGAGGCATTAAACACTTCAAATGTCTGCTTGAAAAGTTCTGGCTCAGTATGTTTCTCTAGAACTAGAGTATTTCACATCAAACCACTTTCAGTGACTTTATTTCCATCTTAACCATCTAACAGTGCAGTCATTTCGAAAAATCATTCCTTAACATTAAATCATAAGATGTCTTTCCTTTCAGAACAGTGTGAATATCTATCTAATATAATAATCGTGTTGTCTTCCGTCCTTTCGTCCTGAAAGCTGTCTGTATGGTTTTGAGCACAGCTCCTGGCCTCATTTGGAACCGTTAGCCATGTTCGCCATTCGGCCCTGTTGTCTCTGAATAATGAATGATTTCACAAATGCTTGCTATTCATCCCTGTTCTGTGAAATCAGTATTCTCCCTTTGAGGTCAGCACACTCGCATCTACATAAACCTTTGAGGCTTTTTTTTTGTGTGTGTGTGTGTGTGTGTGTGTGTGTGTGTGTGTGTGCTAACAGCAGCACGACAGTCCTCGATGCTGGCTTTGGTTCACCCCCTGTCCCTTTTTGGCATGTTTGTTTTGCCCTAGTTTGGTCACTAATGTATATAAAATTCTGTCATTTGCTCAGTCGACCATGCACGCAGCTCCAAGCATGAGGTTCCTTTTGATCCGTAACTGTCATCTGCCCACTGATGTGATCAATCTCCTTGTTGTTTATACTGATGTCCCTGTTTTCCCTGGCTGACAGGCCATTTGTCTGATCTGCAGTTTAGTCAGGTTCAGTCCATCAGCAGCCTCGCCGATGTGATCATATGTGAAAATGACACATTCTGGCTTTTCCTGAGATGAGCACAAATCAGAATCAGATTCAGAATTATTACTGGTCGAGTGAGATATCGATCACAAGGTGGTCACCTTGCCAGTAGCTCAGATTGAGACAAACAAAGTAAATAAATGGAATAGTCTACAGGTGATATTACAAAAATATAACGTCATGATATTTCAGGATATATAGCATGTAATTCTGATGTTAGTGAATGAGATGAATTGGACAAAATACACCAGTTAAACATTAATGCTGCTAATAAAATAAAATGGAAAAAATAAATGAATAAGTAAGATAAGATAATGCCATAATGAGCTGAAAACCAATCAGCTGCTTATTGCCAGTGCAGTTATTATACACTGGCTGCTGTCATTTGCAAGTTCCCTATCACTGGTCTGAGTCTTTTAATACAACAATACTGTAAGGTATTGTGTTTCTTTTTTTAATCCCACAAACGGGGAAATTCCACCTTCACATTTAACCCATCTGTGAAGTGAAACACCACATACACTCTAGTGAATACACACACACTAGGGGGCAGTGAGCACACTTGCCTGGAGCAGTGGGCAGCCCTATCCACGGCGCCCGCGTAGCAGTTGGGGGTTAGGTGTCTTGCTCAAGGGCACCTCAGTCATGTGCTGTCGGCTCTGGGGATTGAACCGGCAACCTTCCAGTCACAGGGCCAGTTCCCTAAACTTCCAGCCCACGACTGCCCAATACATCATATCATATAATACTAATGTTATGTATAGCCAGCCATTATTACTGGCGACAGTTCAAAGGAAAAACAACATTAAATGTCTCTGTAAGGTGTTGGGCCACCACAATCCAACAAGTCTGTGCCAGAGGGATGGAACACTGTTCTTCCAAAACATAATCCCTCAGTAGGTGTTTTGATGATGGTGGTGGGCAGCGCTTCCAAGCACATCAGTATGAAATCCCTCTTAGGTGTTCAGCTAGATTGAGATCTGGTGACTGTGAAGGCCATAGCATATGATTTACATCATATTTCCACTCATTCAACCATTCAGTGGCCCCTTATGCCCTGGGGGTAGATGCACTGTCATCCTGGAAGAAATTTTACATTACACAACTGTAACATCCTTTTTTTGCCCCTGTCCCAACCTTTTTGGAATGTATTGTTGGCCTCAAATTCAAAATGGGCAAATATTTTTCAAAAATCAATAGAATTTGCTATGTTGTCTTTATGCTAATGATCTGCACATCACTGCATTTTGTTTTTATTTACATTTTGCACAGTGTCAGCTTCCAAGTCATTTTGGGCTGTTTCTTTTGGTCCATTCTTCATGAAATGTGCACACCATGTAAAGGGCAACAGGCATTTTCAAATTATGCCAAAAAACTGAAAAACATCAAAAATGGATATGTAAGGGTTTCTTCTGACAACAGTGATATATAAAGTTAGCACAAGTCATGAGAACTGATTTCTGTACACAAATCTCACTATATACAGACGTGACATTGCCTCCATTCTTCAAAATCAAATCACTAATCACTGTCAGCTTCTTTCATGCAGACTGCTCAGGCGGGCTGGCTTTGATGAGTTGTTTCTTCTCTCATGCGTCGAGCGTAGTCATGCTAGATGGAGTGCTGTGTCAGAACTGTTCTTTTTTTTCGGCTGGACTGTCCCCTTGTTGTCTTCTCCGCAAGCGTCAGACGGAACAAATGCTGTGGGTCAGGCCGTCCCGGGCCTTTCATCATCCTTCCCAGCGTCGCAAATGACTCTCCAGACATGTAATAAGATGCTGCACATGGACGCCCACCCCAGCCATGGAACAGGGGCTAGCCAATCTCACATCAAGAGCCTCTGTTAACCATGTTGACAACCGGCCAATTCGCCCTTCACTCTCCTCCCTCCCTCTGCCTCAGGATATTTGATTTACCTCAGCTGCAAAAAAAAGAGAGATGCGCCTGATGGCTGTGGAAAAGCTGTGATATTCTGTGACGTAGGAGTGTCCGGAAAAAAGATAGTGGCGCTGAATGAACACAGAGTGTGAAAATAAATTGGCTGGCAAAAGCAGATGACAGTGAGCCATTCTGCCATGTCAATGTCTTTCTCTTGCGCTCTCACTCTCTCTCTCTCTCTCTCTCTCTCTCTCTCTCTCTTTCTCACTTGCTCATTCACACATGCTTTAAATAACCCATGCATTTCCACATAACTCACTATGGCCTTTACTGAAGCATACAGGGCAGGTTAGATGGTAAATATCAAAATGATAGTGAGGAGAGGATACTGTGTTTATCAGTAATTTGTGTCTCCTCTAGCTTTGATGACCATCCCTCAACACTTTATCACACAAAATGTTGTTAAACTATCTACGTGAACTGTTTCTTATATATTCTTAACAGACTTAACAGTCTCTACAGACCATATAACTAATTTGGATTTTTCAGTCACACTTTATTTAAATAAATAGATTATCTACCCACATGTTAGGATTAGGATTAGCACCAGGGTTAAGTTCAGGACCAGGATTCAATTTTGCGATGGTTAAGGTGAAATAATCCTAAAACAACCTCCTATATAAAATGGTATTTTTACAGGAGAAGCATAAACATTCTTATATTTGAATGGAAGTCTATTGGTCATTTTGGAGCATTTTTGCTCAATTCTTCATTTTGAAATTCATTCTGAATTTTGAAAGATCTTAAAGTGCAGCTGGTATTCAAATTGTGTAAAAAAAAAAAATTAAATAAATAAAGGAGATACAAAGTTGGTTGCTCCAGCAGATATTTGGGCTAAGTTCACATTACAAGCCTCATCGCACAGTTCTTTTGTTCAGATCAGACACACTGATTCATCACAGTGAATGAACCTCTGTCTCGGACTGACCCGCATACCCACCTCCCAATCAATAAATTCATGTGAATGAAGGAACAACAAACCATTCAGCAGAACAAGCCTTTATTGAGAAGATAATGTAGCATCCAATCTAGGGCTGCATATGAAGCGGCTCTTAGATTTGCATGTCCACACCACTCTGAAAACAGCTGATCTGGTAGCATCTACAGCAGGCTATCCAAATAAACTGATTTTTCCTCTAGCATAATCCCAGGCGTTCTCAGAGGGATTTAAATCTGGTGGCGGTGCTAAACATGTCATCACCTGAACTTCCTCCTCCTCACTTGAGCTGTATGACATCATGTGTTTTTGGCACATCCAGTCAATATTTGTGGTTTTACTCCTTCAACACTCATTCATTACCTAATGTCTCGCTGGCAAAACATTCAGACACTTTGGCTTTGTCTCTTTTAACTCACTCAAATCTCAGCAGAGCAGTTTGGCTGCATGCATGTCCTTGTTGGATCAGCAGGGGTAACTGAGAGCTTTCTGTGTGACACTGTGTTTGCTGAGAAGCACTGTGACAGTTGCACCCAAGTGTGTGCATATTCAGAACAGAATTTGAATCATGAATGACTTATGACTTTATCTTTTAGATAAGAGCAATGATAAATGGCAAGTGCCGACTGAAGTGTGAAATATATACCTACTCATATGTCAGCTTGCTCAAGATGGTAGTTTGTGACATGAAAAATTAATTTTTCACTTTTTAGGTGATTTTGTTTACATATCAGAATAGACAGCATAAGAAATCACATTATTCAAGAAAGTGGTAGATTAAAGGGTAGAAATAGACACTTATTGCTATAACGGCAAAAGGTTAAAGGGGAATTCCATGGACTTTTCAAAATGTATAATTCAGTGCTTCAGAAGTAAATAAAGTCAGTCAGACTGGTTTGATGTGAATTGGCTCATTTGCAGACTCAAATTTCTTTACATTGGTGGTGATAGCAACCAGGAGTCCTGATGTCTTCCATGCAAATATAGCCATTTTATATACTGTCCAAAACCACCAGTGAACCTACTTCTGAATCACACACACATCTATCCTGCCTTGTGCGGAAGGCAGCATACACCCTGGACAGGTTGCCAGTCCATCACAGGGCAGACAGACAGACATACACATTCACATTCACTAGGGGCATGTCCAATTGGCCTGACTGCATGTCTTTGGACTATGGGAGAGAAAGTATTCACTCACCCATCCAAATCATTGAATTCAGGTCTTCCTTGGCCACAGGTGTATAAAACCAAGTGGTTGGCCACGTAAAATGACAGAGTGGGGTCAGCAGATGCTGAGGAGCATAGTGCACAGAGGTCGCCAACTTTCTGCAGAGTCAATCACTACAGACCTCCAAACTTCATGTGGCCGTCAGATGAGCTCAAGAACAGTGTAGAGAGATGGAATGGGTTTCCATGGCCGAGCAGCTGCATCCAAGCAAAATGCAATGCAAAGCGTCGAATGCAGTGGTGTAAAGCACCGCCACTGGACTCTAGAGCAGTGGAGACGTGTTCTCTGGAGTGATGAATCACGCTTCTCCATCTGGGAATCCGATGACGAGTCAGGGTTTGGCGGTTGCCAGGAGAATGATTTGTGAATGAACTGAATTGTGCCAAGTGTAAAGTTTGGTGGAGGGGGGATCATGGTGTGGGGTTGTTTTTCAGGAGTTGGGCTCTTCTTAGTTCCAGTGAAAGGAACTCTTAAAGCTTCAGCACCAAGAGATTTTGGACAATTTCATGCTCCCAACTTTGTGGGAACAATTTGGGGACGGCCCCTTCCTGTTCCAACATGACTGCGCACCAGTGCGCAAAGCAGGTAAATAAAGGCATGGATTACAAGTTTGGTGTGGAAGAACTTGACTTGCCTGCACAGAGTCCTGACCTCAACCCGATAGAACACCTTTGGGATGAATTAGAGTGGAGACTGTGAGCCAGGCCTTCTTGTCCAACATCAGTGTCTGACCTCACAAATTTACTTCTGGAAGAACGGTCAAAAATTCTCCTAACCCTTGTGGAAAGCCTTCCCAGAATAGTTGGAGCTGTTATAGCTGCAAAGGGTGGGCCGACATCATATTAAACCCTATGGATTAAGAATGGGATGTCACTCAAGTTCCTATGTGTGTGAAGGCAGACGAGCGGATACTTTTGGCAATATAGCGTACTTTAGTCTGTACTCTGTAAACATGAACTACACTAAGTGCTAACTCACTTCCATCCATAGAGGGAACTTGGCTGCAGCCGACCCTCTCTGCTCACTGTGGGTAGCATGAGGGTCTAATGAGGTTAATCAGTAGCCTGGTTAGCATAGCCATCTCCGCACAGGCTTCTCTGATTGGACGGCTACTGTGCTAGCTGCAGGGGGAGTTAGCTTCCAGTTCTTCAGTCCGTCTACTGACTTCCCCCACAACTCCTCACCCAGCCCCCTGAACTCTCTGTTCTGTCCTGGCAGCAGGTGGATTACAGAGGGAGCTTAGTGATGCAGTAAGTCATTAACCTCTCTCTGCTCATGTAGATTTGAATCGATCCCTTAGCCAGCATGTGTGTTCTCCTGGTTTACGTCACCTGTTTGAGACCTATTTGCCTGCTGTAATGGCCTGCTGTTCTCTTCACTCCCATCACAAGTCTTTATCTCCACCAGTCCATTAGCTGCTTTTCAGACTTATTGTATGTCCTGCGTTAAGACTAATACGTAAATAAGTATTTGATGTTTGAACAGAATGTGTCTGCATCAATCTGTGCTTAGAGCATTTAGAGAGTGGAATGACTCATGAACTGACAGAGAGCTGCATATCTCACTGGTATTGTTTTGTTTTGTTTTTTTTTGGCTTTTTTCTGTCTACTGGAAAATTACACTCCTGATATTACAGCCAGTCCTGCACCTTGGTCAGTGTTGCGTAACTGTGGGTTGCGTCACCAGGTAGAAGGTCACATGTGCCCACTGATGTTAACCAGACTGTCACGAGATGTGGGCACTTTTAGGAAAGGCCTTGCTCTCTCTCTCTCTCTCTCTCTCTCTCTCTCACCCTCACCCTCTCAAAATTATTTTATTCTGGACTTTCCTGAGGTCAGTCATATAATCCAAAATCAGGATACACCCTCCATTTGTGACCCATTAAAACCTTCCACCATTACTGTACTTTCCTGTTAATGGGGTAAAAATGCATCAATACATCAATACATCTGAAGGTCAGAGACATTTCTTGTTATAAACTTTATATGTAGATACTTAGGCGTCCCATTCTTAATCCATAGAGTTTAATGTGATATTGGCCCAGTCTTTGCAGCTACAACAGCTTTAACTTTTC
Source organism: Pygocentrus nattereri (assembly GCF_015220715.1). Classification (NCBI taxonomy): domain Eukaryota; kingdom Metazoa; phylum Chordata; class Actinopteri; order Characiformes; family Serrasalmidae; genus Pygocentrus; species Pygocentrus nattereri. The sequence continues at coordinate 7,668,115 of NC_051226.1, forward strand.
TAGGAAAACTTTCCACAAGGGTTAGGAGTGTGTTTATGGGAATTTTTTGACCGTTCTTCCAGAAGCGCATTTGTGAGGTCAGACCCTGATGTTGGACGAGAAGGCCTGGCTCACAGTCTCCACTCTAATTCATCCCAGAGGTGTTCTATCGGTGCTCAGGGCAGTCATGTTCTTCCACACCAAAGTCACTCATCCATGTCTTTATGGACCTTGCTTTGTGCGCTGGTGCGCAGTCATGTTGGAACAGGAAGGGACCGTCCCCAAACTGTTCACACAAAGTTGGGAACGTGAAATTGTCCAAAATCTCTTGGTGCTGAGGCATTAAGAGTTTCTTTCACTGGAACTAAGGGGCCGAGCCCAATTGCTGAAAAACACCCCCACACCATAATCCCCCCTCCACCAAACTTTACACTTGGCACAATGCAGTCAGACAAGTACCGTTTTCCTGGCAACACGGAAAAGCATGATTCATCTCTCCAGAGAACACGTCTCCACTGCTCTAGAGTCCAGTGGTGGCGCTTTATACCACTGCATTCCACGCTTTGCATTGCGCTTGGTGATGTAAGGCTTGGATGCAGCTGCTCAGCCATGGAGACACATTCCATGAAGCTCTCTATGCTGTTCTTGAGCTGATCTGAAGGCCACATGAAGTTTGGAAATTTCACGACTGGACTTGTTGCACAGGTGGCATCCTATCATGGTACCATGCTGGAATTCACTGAGCTCCTGAGAGCGACCCATTCTTTCACTAATGTCTGTAGAGGCAGTCTGCAGGCTTAGGGGCTTGGTTTTATACACCTGTGCCTACGGAAGTGATTGGAACACCTGAATTCAATTATTTGGGTGGGTGAGTGAATACTTTTGGAAACATAGTGTAATTTTTATGTATTTATTTATTTATTTTTAATATTTCATGCTAATCATAATATAAGCAGAAAAAAATGAAATGAATGTCACAGAAACACACAATGTTATTTAATTTTATTTATTCATTTTATTTCATGGAAACGGTTTAACACTTTTGTGTTCAGACTTCATTCAAAATCCATATTTTGTTGGTAAATAAGTATACACACACGTACATACACACACACACACACACACACACACACACACACACACATATATATATATATATATATATATATATATATATATATATGTGTGTGTGTGTGTGTGTGTGTGTGTGTATTTATATGTATATATAGACCTTCCAAGCAGGATGCTGCTAAGTACCTCTAAAAGCTTAGAATTTGCCCCGCTGAAAGTGATAAGCACTAAGCACAAATTTGGTTCTGGCCATTAGAGTCTCTCAAGTATTTTAAGCAATATACTGACAATGTACATGTAATTTACAGAGAATACACACTACACAATATACAAAGTTTAACAATAAGCAGACAATAATATACAGACAATTATTAATGGCAAACAGAATTATACTCTATATACAAGCAATATGCAGATGATATAGGGACAAGTAATATACATAAGTCTGTGTGGTAGTTCAAACAACAGTAATGTATATTATGTGTGGGAATTAAATAATGGTGTATTGTATGGGCCCTGCAATGGACTGACGACTTGTCCAGGGTTTATCCTGCCTTCCGCCCAATGACCGCTGAGATAGGCTCCAGCACCCCCACGCGAGCCGGGGGAGAAGCAATGGTATTTCAGCTGTCTTTACTGTTGGTTGCAGTCAGTTCCTATCCTGTCTTGTTGCTGGTCTGAACCAAATCAGAATCATATTGTTGTATATGTGTTGCAGTGTTTGAGACATTTGTGCTTAATAGACTAGGAATTGACGTCAGCCGACATTCAAGGTATCAAGATTGTTATTGGTATCAGAAAAGTAGAATGCTGCTACCTCTAATACACACAAACGAATAATGAAAAAACAAATTAAATTACGTCATGGTCAAATTTGAGATTTCAGGCTCTTAATCATTTCCTAATGAATGGTAATCGACTCATGGTGAGGTCAGAGATTTCCACCGCTGCTTCCTCTAAAGACATTTGTAACATCATGTTCTGTTTTTGTACAGGTCCGACTGTGCTGTGTTCGCTCAGAAGGGCTCTGTCCTAGTTTTCAGATTTCCGAGAGGGTGTCAGTTGTGGGCTTATTCAGGAGTGTGCTCACAGTGGAGCGGCAGACACCTGCTCCCCCTACCCACGGAGCGCACATAAAGCCCTTCTGGAAGTTTCTGTGCGTGGGCACACGAGCACTTCCCCTTCCTGTGCGGTGCCAGTGGCAGCGGGCATGCTATACCCCTCTGCACCCCCCTGTCTGTTAGATGCAGGCATGAGTCAGTGGCCACTGGACTGCATCGCCTATGCCCTGGGATACCCCGATACCCTCAAATCTGTTACCCAACACTTTGTAGAGGTGGACCAAATATGGAGGTGGCTTGGCATGCCGGCCTTTATCTGGACCCTCATCAGCACATGAGTAGATAGTTCTGAACATATTTGAAGTGATGAGCTCATGTGCTGCATTCACAAACATCAGATTCTGATGAGGATCTTCTTTCTTGTTCTTTGTTTTGTGAATTCTTATCATAGTAGTCAGTACACAGGCAGGCGAGGACAGACCAGACAAACTATATATATATATATATATATATATATATATGTAGTGTGTGTGTGTGTGTGTGTGTGTGTGTGTGTGTGTAATGTATAGATTGTGATGGTCATTGTTATTATTTAATCTCTAATTTTACAGTATATCAGCTAGAAAGTTGGGGGGAAGGGTAAAAAAATCCTTTATAGGGCCCCTAAAAGCATAGAGCGAGCACTGTGCTTTAAGTGCTGTTTATCTTATCGCTATGTCTTTTAAAAAGGGAAACCATTGGCAGTACAGTGAACAAAAGCAGTGAGTGGACAAATACTGATAGATTTGCTATTGTACTTAATGAGTTTGACACCTTTTACTGCTTTTATATCCTTTTTATTAATGTGCAAAAAACATTATTATTGTTGAAGTAAAATGTCAGGACTTGCTGTAATTGAGTGTGTTTTGACATTTATTATTAATAACATGATGCTTATTGTTTAGTATCAACATGGACTACACTGCAAACTGGCTATGTTATTCTTATAATTATAGTGTGCGTTTAAACTTTGGGCCTGCCAAAAAATCCTGGCTATTTATGATCATTCAGTTCATTTTGAGTTTTCTTAAGTGTTTGAAACTGAGTTTGGAACTTAAGAATGATCATCAATTTTATTTATATTGAAAAGCTAGTCTATCAATTTTCTACATTTCATCAGTATCAATAGCCTGAACACAGAAATTGCCATGTTTAGTCTCTTTGTACAGAGTTGACAAAACTAACCACAGTACACTGTGATCCAAAAAAAAGAAGGAGAAAATTACAGTCCTGACTTAGGGACAGATACTGCAGTTCATCAAAGTCCCCCTTGTTACCGGAACATTTTTATCTCTGGGTAAACCAATACGTCTCTCTCTCTCTCTCTCTCTCTCTCTCTCTCTCTCTGTGACTTCCTTCCTACATCCTGAGGGAGGATGAGAGAGCTAAAATATTTTAATAATTGATATCCTCCCACATGCACGGCAGAGAGGGACCCGTCTCTGCTGCTGTCTGTCTCTCTCCCCTGACCGCCGTTTCCCCTCTTACTCCCCCCGCCACATCCACAGCTGCTCATACCTCAGCCGTGCCCGAGCATGGCAGCTTCCTCTACCTCACTGCCTCATTTTGTTCAGGGCCTTTTACTTCCTCTAGGCAACCCATTCACAGCACAAGGTCAGCTGCCAGCGGTCATATGCGTGCTGTGGTAGTGGTCTACACATCCTCATAAACTTTCTCTTTGCTCATGAGGCATTTTCTCAAAATCCACTAAAAAGAGTTGAAGATGTAAACAGTGTCTTTTTTTCCCTCCCTGTTTCCTCAGAAATGCAGGTCAGGGGCACGGTCAGTTTAGGAAACAGCCCTAAAGGCTACACTGATGATCAATCAGACCTTTGTTAAAGTGAGACTTTAGTGAAAAGCCTCTAAAATGCATTTAACTTTTATTGTGCTGCTATTTACTTTTCTACGTTCTAGTGAATGCGCCACATTCAACACAGCTCCTTTTCACTAATCATGCTTATTTGATGGAGGGTGTCTGGTTAAAACAATGTATATTTGGATGGAATTGTGCTTTGCCCCGTTCATCTGTTCTAATTAACCCGAGTCTATGTGAAAGCTCTGACCTGTTAACATGAGTAATAAAAAAACCAACATTTTGCATCACTCACGCCACACACACACTGCCCGAGACTGTTCTTCCTGCAGCGCTGTGTGCACATAGTGCATCTTCATTCACACAGCCACTCTGTTTCAGCTTAGAGTGACAACAATATATCACTGTTAAAGGAGACTTCGTTGAAACGTTACTTTCAAATATGACATGAATTCACTCCTTCCCCTTATTTTACGGAAGTGGACAAAGACACCCTGGTTCTTACAATAGAATTAGAATAGAATAGAACTTAGAACCATTTGTCACTGTGTTTGCACACTGTGAAATTAGACCTCTCCATTTAACCCATCCGTGCAGTGGAACACCCACATACAATGAGAGCTAGTAAACACACACACACACACACACACACACACACACACACACACACACACACACACACGCGGGGGGGGGGGGGGGGGCAGTGAGCACACTTGCCCGGAGCAGTGGGCAGCCCTATCTACGGCACCAGGGGAGCAATTGGCACCAATTAGGTGCCTTGCTCAAGGGCCTTGCTGTCAGCCAAGGGGATCAAACCGGCAACCTTCCGGTCACAGGGCTGGTTCCCTAACCTCCAGACCACAACTGCCCCCTAGTATCTGCCCCCTAGTACCTAACACCTCAACGCAGTTGTGATTTCAGAAGAAACCTTATTCTCTGCTGTTATTGTTTGCTTCCCAGGGTTGACAAGAAGTGAATAGTTTTCATTTTTTAATCCTCCTCTCAAGGTTTCTTCCTTTTGCTCTTAGGGAGTATTTCCTTGCCACTGTCACCATTGGCTTCAACAGAGTCTGGACGCAGACATGCACTCTCAGACAGATGAACTCCAGCGACGTCACATGCACATGCACTCTTTGCTACAATGGCAGAAGCGACCCAATGGCACGTTAACTTTTGGCTACTTCTGCTTAGTGATATCATGTCATCCAGTTTTTGTCCATAACACAGCTAGGGAATTCCACTTAATGTCCTGCACTACTGAAAAAAGTCATGGAACCCATTGTCTGTTTCAGTTTGTCGCTAAAGCTCATACGGGCTCGCATCTGGAATTTTTGTTTCTGTTAAGCTGCTTTGTGACAGCAAAGCACTATGTAAATAAACTTTGGCATGGCTTGATTTGACGATAAGAAGAGACAAGCTTTCATTACTTGCTATTAATCTAGTCCAAACCAAAGAAACTTCAGACATCAAACAGGTTTTGGCTGATTAAATACATCAAGTAAGTTAATGTGAAAATTTTGAAATTTTGAGCTTTTATGGATGGATGCATGGATGGATGTGGGCAGCACGATAGTGCAGTTGACTGTGTGGAGTGTGCATGTTCTCCCCATGTCTGCGTGGGTTTTTTCCAGGTACTCTGATTTCCCGCCACAGTCCAAAGACATAGAGTCAGGCCAATTGCCCCTAGGTGTGATTGTGTATGTCTGCCTGTCTGCCCTGCGATGGACTGGCGACCTGTCCAGGGTGTTTCCTGCCTTCCGCCCAGTGACCACAGGGATAGGCTCCAGTATCCCCCCACGACCCTGAAGGAGAAGCGGCTTAGAGAGTGTGTGTGTGTGTGTGTGTGTGTGTGTGTGTGTGTCTGTTTATATGTAATGGTGATGACAGTAAATCAAAGGAAAAAAAATTATTTGGGGACTATTTTGCAACATCCTGCGTATTTTCATCCCCAATTAATGGATTTTAAACACTACCACAAAACTATGTTCACACAAAGATTTAGGGAGGTAAACAATTCTGGCTCACTAAAAGTTTCTCTAGAATGGAGTATTTCACACCAAACCTCTCTGAATTACTTTGTTTACATCTTAACCATGTAAATATGCAGCAAGTTGAAGAAATGAATGGAATTCCTCATAATTTAATAAGGCTTAGAGAAGAGAATGTAGTTCTGATCTGATTGTTAGAATGACAGTTCAGTAGACTTAGAATATCAAGTACAACATTTTTGTCTCTACATTTGAGCATCGATTTGGCCTCGCATGTGTGACTGATGAGGTAACAGTCTAGCGGGCTGAGCGAGCGGGCAGCAGAGGGACAGGTGAGAAAGGCAGCAGGTGTGCTCGCAGTAACACAGCGATCAGTGTGTGGGTGTGAATCCACTTCCGCTGCTGGAGGGGGCTGTGACGCTCCCACGGGAGCCGTCTCTCACTCTGTCTCTCCCTCTCTCTCTCTCTCTCTCTGCTGGAGTTGGATCATCTGGCCAGCAGCTCTCTTATCTGTCATTAGCCAAACAGGGGGATCTGAGGGAGCCGCCTGGCCGCCACAGCCGTATTGATGTCCTGTGTTTGCTGTGTGCTGTTTGTGCTGCTCACACAGGATGTTCAGTAATTGCATTTGGAGAATAACAGTGATGCGCGAGTGGCTGGCTGCGCTAAGCCATCAGGACATTCTGACACTGCTCATAATGGAGCAGAGAGTCCACCTTTAATCAGCCAATGGCACAATGAATGACACATCTGCCTGAAAAAGATATTCAGGGATTGATCAGCTGCGCCGGAAATTATTCACCCAGTTAATCCTCCTCTTCTGTCATGATAAGAATTGGCTTTGCTGAATATTGGCTAAAGAGTGTTCCAATAAGATTCTGTAATATACACTTTCCCCACTACAGTCCAACACGAGATTACTTCCTCGATGAAAACTCTCATGAATACACCCTTATCTTTCTTACAAATGGCTGACCCCAAGCTGACTAAGGGACCTGATGCCTCCAAAGGCTTTTATGGACTATATATACAGCCGCTGACGTAATCAGATGATGAGTGAGTGACCTGCTTTACAGCACTAAAGGATGCAGGAGACAGTTTCCAGCACACTGTCTGTGATTGGCGCTTACAGTGTGCTAGTACAGCATCTTATTTAGCTGTGTGTGCATTCGCACTCCAGTTACACACTCAGCACTGACACAAACTGCAGCCGTCATATTGGGTGGAGCTCGCAGAAGACTACTGGAACACACTGCAGCATTTAAAAATACACTGTAATCTTCCTCTGCAGAGCTCATCATCAACAGCTCTCTTCATGAGCAGAAAACATGAGCTCTTAGGTGTCATGGTAACAGCAAGCTCAGGAACACAATAGCCCGCAGATTGGAGGGGGATCCACAAACATTGTGATCTCATGGTCATTTTTACACAAGAAGATTTTATTCCAAGTCGTTTTGGAACACTGCACTTCGTCCATTCTCTGAACAATGGACTGACCACCCCAGAGATCAGACCTCAGCGTTACTAAAGGTGTGTGTGATGACTTGGATGGTGAGAAGCAGAAAATGCAAGCAACTCTTAACGCTAAAACTTTGGAGCTGTGGAAAAATATGCCTTCAGATTGTTTTGAAAAACTGAAAGTGAGTCTGTAATAAAGTGATGACCCACTACATAATAAAAAAAACGACTATATATACTATATTTAATTGTGGAGATTTCTGTGTGATTTTCTGTTAAAATGTAAAGAGCTATTTTTGACAGAAAGGCCATTTTAGCTGAAAATTAAACAAATTAAAGGGGGGTTATTCACAGTAGCAGACTTCTGAGCGATCGAATGCAATTTCCTTTTCAAACCCCAAAACATGGCATGGCAAAACATTATGTTTATAAGCCACAACAATAATAATGGATATTTCAAAACTATAACATCTAGTATATCATGTTCAAACTGGACTTTATGTTGTGAACTGCTCTATTTGCTATACACACATGCTTATGTAACAATGCAGTTTCTGCTGAAAAAAACTGCTCCCTGTCTTCTCCTCTCCTTGCCTGGCCAGTGTCCACTGTTGTAATATAGATGCTTGAGACAGCATATTAAACGCAGTACTGAAACGAATGAAATGAGTGCTATATTTGCCGAGAAACTTAATGTGGCACAAAATCTACATTTACCTCTTCTTAGCATGCAGCACATGTTCAGATCAGACATCTGTACCACCATTTCCGGCGCTGTATTACCAGACTTCTTCTGGAAAGGTCAGGGAGCGTAGCATTGAGCTCTTAGAGAGCGACAGAAAACACTGCTGTACATGTCCCAGACGCTCCTCTGATGTGCAGGTGCGATGTTCACTTCAAGAACAGCTCAGGTTGCTTTTAGACACACAGCCTGGGTCAGTCATGCTACACATGAGTCATCACTGTGAAGCTTGGGGGAAATCTAGTCACAAAACTAAGCAGGCACAGAAACAGCCAGGCTACAATGTTTGTGACATGTATTTGTTAGATATTTGCTGTTAGATGTGAAGCACTGACTCACTCTCACTCACTCACTCAGTCACATTTAGCAGTCTGAACATTCTCCACATGGGGCTGCTACTGATACTCAAGCAGCTTTTAGTACTGCATCAGTGAGACTGTGCATTCTTGCATTAATAATGTCTGACGTCTGGCTCACTGAAACAAGCAGACAATTCTTTGTGCGCATAAGTAGAAGAGGGGATATTTTATCATGTGCTGACATTGTAACACATGGAAAACAGAAAGAAGTGCAGTCTCAAACCAATAAATGTGATTCATTATGCAACTGTGTAGGCAACTGTGTAATTAGGTAATCACAGTTTTATAGAACTGAGGGTTAAGTAACAGACTGGCGACGAGCAGTATATTATTGGCTACTACGTAAACCAAGTGACTTGCCCAAACTCAGCTAAGCTTTACAACAAGAGAGAACTAAACCTTCCATCCTTCAAAAAATGCAAAATTATATGAATAAAATTGAAAAAATGAATAGCACCAGTCACACAGATCACCAGATATGAAAAAAAAAAATAATAAAAAATGTTTGAATGATTCTAAAACTGAGAGAGAAGAAATGACTGAAACAGGCTCTGCATATGCAGGCAGTGTTGTAGACTCCTGGCTCCATGGCTCTCGAAAAAACATTATCCAGCCTTTATACGGTGACGTCTCGAAGAAGGTTCTTATCCACTTTACTACTGGGTGTGCATCCAGGGAATGTTGACATGAAACATGCCTGGTGAACAACCAAGATTTGACCAGATTTTGATAGTGGCCTTTAGACAGTTGCTCACAGGACATATTTTGTACATGCATATTATGTATCCATGAGGAAGGAAACACAGATTTATTCAGTCTTTAAGTGCATTTGAATTTTGAGTTTGTCGAAAAGTGTTTAAAATGATAGGAGCACCTTCAGTCTGGACAATACAGAGCGTGATCAAAGTGTGCTGACTCTTCATTTGATCTGTTTTTACTCATATATTTTGAGTCCATACTTCCACTTTTATGTATGAGTTTAACACACATTCACTTGCGTGTAATTTTTGTTGTAGCACAGCGTATAGTATGTATAGTATAGTACTATAGGTAGTATAGTATCGTAGCAATAGTACACACCAAAAACCACCGTCTTACAATTTGACTGGGCCAGTGTGACTACTTTCTGCCTTTCAGGTAGCAAGCAAGCAGTACATGACATGTTCGTCTGAATTGCTCGCTGGAGATGGTGACTGTATCTGAATGTTTAATCAGAAGTGTTATGCCTCGGTGTGGAGAGTGCAGAGATCAGGAATAAATCAGAGAGAGATATGTAGGTCAGCTCCAGCACTAATGGCTTTAAAACCGTAGACCTTGGCTATGACTCAGTATGCAGAGAACTGTTCACATGCGCAGCATTTTAAGCCATCAAGTTAAAGTTTTTGCTGACCCTAAGCTCACCTTTTAGTTTGCAAGCTGGCCAAGCATCCTACATGCATTCATATGGCCTAGACAATAGATTATATTTCAGCGGGCAATGTTTGATCCTCAAAAATTTGGCTTCTTTAGTTTAACCCCTTGGTTAAACCCTCAGGGATCCGTAAGTGGGCCCAAACTACTCACCCTCTTAACTCTATAATGTGCATATTCCTTTCACAGTAGATAAAGTCTAAGTCATAGTAACAAGAACTCTTCTGATTAGTAACTCTATGTGGAAGTCTAGGATTGAAGGGATTGAAAAGAAACAAATTTCAGACAGCAAACATGTCATGGATGATTTGTTACATTTGGGGTAGACGTAATTTTTTTTTTTTTTTGCCAAAGTCTAAATCTCTAAATCTTAAAATCATGAAACAGTCAAGGGGAATTCCAAGGATTTCTAATACAGACTAAGATTTCTTTACAGTAAGAACACTTAAGCCTCAGAAGTTGTCATTTGCAGTAATATCATAAATATATTGCTTTCTATTCTATATTGACATATACTGTATAATAGTCAATAAAATATTAATTAAATCTATTTAAAGATGAATCTGTATAATATGCATGTAATAACTATGTAACTCATTACATAATTACATATGCAATTACATTATAGTAGTATAACAAAGCGATAGCAATATCTCTTGTCTTCTAGGCGTTCATAAATTTGAAATGTGCAGTCACTGTTTAGGCCTCCTGGGTGTGGCAGAGCAGCATGGCCTGAGGCTGCAGACACGGTTCAGACGGGACTCCTGCACAGCAGTCGTAAGGGGCGGATTCCAGAGCGACTGAGGCTGAATGGGGTGTGGGCTGGGTTTAAAAGCTGACTGCACTGTGGAGACGCCGAGCTGTGATGTGATGTGGCTGCGAGCGGATGCTCCGCCCGAGGCTGGCACTGGACACCCCGGTGGGAGAGGCAGCTGGAGCTGCAGGAGGCATGTGGTAAACACCATTGACTTGATGCCTGGCAGGCAGGGAGGGGGTAGAAACCTTGGGCCAATGCACTTCAGGTGGACAAGGGAGATAAGAGTCTTTCCGGACCTACTCCCGCCTACACCCATTCTCATAGCATCCATTTGGCACTGAGCGTTATTTCATCATTAATAATTATGTTTAGTGTGGCTTTATGAGTGCATTATATACTTATGTAAAATACATATATATATATATATATATATATATATATATATATATATATATATATATATATATGCAGACTGCACTTTTGCACTAAGATATGCTGCTGTATTATTGATTATTTTTGTCACTTGATCATGTTTCATAGAGCACTTCGCAAAAATGAGAGACCACCCTTCACTTATTTAATTTCCAGTCTAAATGACCATGAAGTACAAGTTTTTCATGAAAGTTTCCAAAACTGGAGTTTAGGATTTCATGCTTAAGCAACAAATACTAAAAAAAAGTTACATTATATTTAGCTGTTGTGGCTTCTGCATAATTTTCTGTATATATATATATATATATATATATATATATATACATACATATATATATATATACATATATATATATATATATATATATATATATATATATATATATATATATATATATATATATATATATATATATATATATATATATATATATGTATCAGGTTTCAGATTTTTTTTTCCGTATTCTGAAAAAAACATAAAGAACATTTTAACTGGAAATGAAATAAGTGACGGATAGTCTCTGACTTTTGCACAGTGCTGTATAAACACAGGTCCAAACAGCACATCCCTTCAATTAAAAACAACAGAAATTCTCACACTGGTCTGACATTAAAAATAATAAAAGAACCCCTTCCTTATTATAATTCATGACAACCTCATAGTCCAAATTGCGCAGATATTCAGGAGAAAAATGTACAAAAGAAAAAAATTGACTTTAGAACTCTTGAAAAACAAACTGTGATGGGGTCGTTTTTGAAGATGCTCTTTGTGAGATTAAAGGGTTCTTTTTATCATGAAAGTGTTCTTAGGATTGATGGAAAAACGTGCTATAAGCCGTTCTATATAGAACCTTTTTGAAAAGGGTTCTAAATAGCAGCTGAAAGGGCTCTTCTATTGTTACAAGCTTGACACCGAAGGAACCCTTGAAAGATCATCTTTTTTAAGAGTGATGGCATTAATTGTTCCCATTGCACGAAAAGGCTTTGCAGACTGCAATGTTGACATGACATGATAGGGTTAGATTTAATACTATTATTATTATTTTTATTATTATTGCTGTTATTGTTGTTATTCAAATTAGTGAATCTGTATTTGTGCAATGACAAAAGTATTCTATTCTATTCTATTCTATTCTATTCTATTCTATTCTATTCTACAGTACATAGGAACATGCTATGTTTTCTATCTTAGAGCTAGATCCTACCTTTCAGAGGCTCCAGTACAAATTGCTGCTCCCCCATCCACATCTGTAATACTCATGATCACACAAGATGTGCCCTGTGCTGTATTAGTGGGATACACTTCTAACATTGTTACGGTAATGCAAACATTCAGATATGCTCATGTTTTGCTGTATGTCATAGAGGCATTTCTGTTATATGTAGAAAATCTCCCGCTAGTCTCCAAACTTCTTTATTTTTTCCAGCAGAAAGGGGCTGGAGCACCCTGCTGATATAGACATCAAGGAATGCCCTCTGTTTTTCTAAGATATACAGACAATGCTCAGGGAATTTCTCTCTCTCTCTCTCTCTCTCTCTCTCTCTCACTGCTTCTCCCTTTTCTCTTGCTCATAGCAACCATAACTGCTTAGCAACGGCTGGTGGGAGGTGGGTGAGCGGCTGCTGTTTGTGTACTGGGTTGTTGTCATGCAACTCTCATCCCTCACCAGCAGTGATGCTCACACTGAATCCTGAAAAGATATGTTTTTTTTTCCTTCCTTTGGAGTAACAGCCAAACTCTCCAGTGCTGCATTTAGACCTCCATCTAAAAATACACACCATATTAGTGCATTCACATCACAAGGAGCAGGGAATGAACTGCCTCTCTTTACACTTGACTATGGAAACAGAAAGGTCATTTCAATGACAAATGGCAATTGTATTTTGCTGCACATCAGTATTTATATATATGAAGAATTTTAAAATCCCTGTTGTCCTTTACATTTTACATGTATGTAAATTTCATGACAAATGGCCCAAAATCACTTGGAAAAATCTCTCGTTCCACTGACTTACATTATAAATACAGCATGTTTTTTCTTTCTCCTGTAAAGTTATCATTTTGGAGATACGAGGTTTTGATCCGACAACAGCGATATGTTGTTGGTGCCCCAATAAACTGTATAAGCAAGTGCTGTAATGACTGGGTTATTTAATGCTTGCAATTTTAGTGCTTATTTGTGATCTAATTTATGATTTTAGGTCATACCTGTGTTTCTGTGGAAACTGTAATACAGTAAGTGTCTGTGTTGAGCTTGTGTAACGCTCTTCTGTTGTAACCACCTTATTAATCTCTTATGCAAGGCACTCTTGTTTTGCCTAGCTGTGTCCCAGTAACTGAAAAATCTGTAAAATGTGAACTATTCGCCTGGGTCTGGATAATGCAGGGCATTTTAAAAGGAGGTTATTGTTCAATACGCATGACCTGTGGGACCCTATTTCCTATTCAGTTTCTCTGACCGTACAGCAGAATGCCCACACACACACACACACACACACACACACACACACACACACACACACACACACACACATCCTTTTGACATCCCCATCATATAAACTGTGAAATCTTAAGAATAGTGTTTCATGTGAAAAAGTGACTAATGCGGTATGAGTCATGGAGAGTCTAATGCAGCCAGACTCTGTCCTCCATTCTGCTCATTTTTTGGTGTATCAAAAATGAACACAAAGCCAGCTCAGCGATGAATGTTTCCTTTTTGTAAATGTGTTCATTAGTGTCCAGCATAAAGCATTCAGCATGACTCTGCCCCTCTAAGGTCAGAATGCTTAACCCCTTAGGCCACAATAACGAGACATTTTGGTATTTCTTTAAAAAATGCAATGCTGGTTTGTCGTAGGCGTGTTTGTAGGTGGAGACTGACGTTTTTTCCCCACGTGACCAGGAATGTGAGCAGGAAGCTCATTAAAACGTGAATGCTTGTAAGCGAAAACTGCTGGTTGCTGTTTATTTTCACAGAAGGAAGCAAACACGGATTTGTGTGTGGGTACGTGCAAACAAACCAGTCGTGAGCTGTCCATATAGATCTTTACACGGTTAGAAATAAAGGCTCTATACACATTTTAGATTATTTTATTTTATAGTCACCTTTTTCGTTCTACAAGCATAAACAATGCAAATGTTCCCTCAAAGGCAAAACAACCTTAAATACATTTTCCAAGGTGAAAAGTTTGTGTTTGTACCTTTTCATAACCTAATGTTTTAAACCAGAGCAGTGAAATAAAGCCTGGAGATGAGACGGGGTGTGTGGAGTCAGGACAACTTAGATAACATAATTTCAAAGTATTATGGAACAATTGTGTTTCCTGTCTAAAGGTACTGAGATGTAGTCTTGAGGTACCACCCCAGTGACAGTCCTTTATTTCAGATTCAGATTCAGATTCAGATTCAGATTCAGATTCCTTTATTGATCCCAGGGGGAAATTGCAGTTGTTACAGTTCCAGCCATTTATGTAAAAATAAAACTTTACTAATAATTTAAGACAATATAGAGACATTTACAGTATGTACACCAGATTTAAGTACTTAAGAATATAGTAAGGTGGTGGTGATAGTAATATGAAACATCAGGTATAAAGCAGTTACCATTATTTAAATGATTTAAATTAAGTTAGTGTCCCTCTGAGTTATTGCACACACAATTGTTATTATTGCACATATGAACAGTTTTGTATTGAGTTCTGTGAATCACACACTGAGGGAGGAGTTATAGAGTTTGATGGCCACAGGTAAGAATGACTTCCTGTGGCGCTCTGTGGTGCATTTCTAAGAGGGGTTGGATTGTACAGCTCTGTATGTGAGCTGACAGTAGTGATAAGTCTTGCTCAACATGGTTTGTGGTTCAAGCTGCTTCCCAGACCATCTCTCAGTGGTGTAACTAGTGGGGCTTTAAGGGTTCAGGAGGTACAATCGCATTAGGGCCCCATGGTGCAAGGTGGTGAAAAATCTGAACTGGGGCCCTCATATTAAAGATACTGCCACAAAAGCACAATAATGACTCAAGAACAGATGCAGGCACTTAACCACGTACCTCACCAGTTGGCTTCCATCAACACTACATAGAGAGAACTGACGTCTCTCCCCTTATTCATAATGAATGTCATCCAAGGTACCCATTTTCAAATAGATCCTTCACAACCTGCAACATGACATATTCACTGTTTTCAAAACAAATCAAATCAAATCGAATTTATTTGTAGCGCTTTTTACAACTGATGTTGTCACAAAGCAGTTTCACAGAAATCCAGAAAAGACAAAGTTTTAACAAGAATGCAAAAACCCCTGGTGGGCAAGTTGCCCCTGGCGGTGGCAAGGAAAATCTCCCTCAGAGCTGAGGAAGAAAACTTGGGAGGAACCAAGGCTCACAAGGGGGGGGGGACCCATCCTCCTCTGGTCAAACTACCTACAAAGTTATTATACTACTAATATTAATAGCAGTAGTAGTAGTAGTAGTAGTAGTAATAGCTAAGAGGCTATGAAAACTTCAATGTAGTTTTCCGGGCAGCTAGTCCAAGGCAGGTGGCGGTAGCTGGGGCAGCTGTTTTGAATTTTAGCATATTAATTGATCTAACCTAAACATGTAGGTTGACGTAAGATGCTGCTGGGTGCAGGGGCACAGGTTGAGAGCATCAGCTTGACATAGCAATAGTGAATAAAGTAAATTAGATTGTCATTATTATTCAACAAGTCATTTTTCATATGGAGGCTATTGTTGTTGTTTTTTTGTGCACTGTGGCCCATAAGATGCACATTTTCACACACAAATGTGTATCATTTGTACATTAATTAAACCTCACTGTCATAATTCATGCAATTCAAGATGTATTTTTTACAGTGCATTTACAACAGAGCAGCTTTACAGAAAGTCCAAGTCCAAGCGTCAAATGAATAAGCCAAGAGCAACAGTGGCTTGGAAAAACTCCCTAAGAGCAAGAGGGAGAATCCTCGAGAGGAACCATGATTCAAGCGGGGAACCCATCCTTCTCTGTTCGACACTGGATACTATAACACAGCAAACGTATTAGAAATATAGGATAAGCTTGATAAATAATATACATTATACAATAACATACAACAATAATATACATTATACATAATATACAATAATATACATCATATACATGAATATAGAAAAAAGAAAAGAATTGAGTCTGTCATTAGACAGAAGTATTTAGATCAACCAATGATAACTGATGACTACTGTCAGAGGCCTAACAGGAAGGCAAGTGTATCCTTTGAAACCAGCCACCACGTCCTTTTTTTAAGCAATACTATCTCAGTGTTAGTTCAGCGGCTCAATGTCCTTGGAAGAGGAGGAGGGCCATGATGTGCTGGTCATCAAATTCATGATCTCCTGATGATGGTTGTTTCTCTCTTCTAAAATGTGGACTTTTAATACAAGTTAATGTGACAATGTCTGTTTATAGTGTCTCTTGGTGCATTTGTCTCATTGAAATCAATAGCAAGAGATGCAATTTTGATAGATACCAATGTGGCCTTCATTCCAGACTTATTACATCCAAGGCTCATTATAGAGTAATTACATGTAAAATAATGCAAACTGAGTTAGTTATTCTTAGGATGTAGACGGAAGCAAGGGAAGCCCAGTCCCCTTTTGGCCATTTAAGGGGTACTTCACATACATCCACATTCCAGCTTCGGTGAAATCCACAATTTCTCAGTAAGTACATGAACAAAACTACAAAAGCATTGAGTAATCATTCAGTTAAAGAAATGAGTAATAAACGTCGGGACCTGCCGGCAGGTCTGTGAAGTTTAAGGGGTTAATATGGCTGAGTCTGTGTTGTGAAGGGCTTTATAAGCTGCCACATCCTTCCAGTTGGAAGTTAGTTAGGAGGGGCAGGGGAAGTGTGGGCCCACTGTCGTTGTTTTGTTTGGTGTGTCTGTGTCTCTCCTCCCCCGACACAGGAGGTGCAGGAGGAACCAGATGTCCCTACAAAGGGACCCTCCCCTCCCCTTTTAATTGTCATCCCTAATTAGAGCGTCTCAGGTATCAGGAGCTGTGTACTGCACATCACAATCACCCATTCATATGCTAATCCTACGAGGAAGACCCAACAGGATATACTTCAGTGGAAGTCAGGAACAAGTGACAGAGTTATGCAGCCTGCTAACTGTTCCATTTTGTCCATCCCAAGTCGTGAACTTGACAGACTTCGCTCATTTCGCACAGTGTTATGTGTGAAGTGCACGCAGATGATCTTCAACTCATTTGCACCGAAAATAGTCACGCATTGAATTGAACTGATTAAAATGTTCATCATCGCCACTTGAATAACAAATCACAGCTAACAAGAAGACTAAGATCTTCAAACATAAAGGCCTTCAAATACAGGCCTTTAAATAAAGGAACAGTATCATCTTAAAGGAGAGGTAAAAGGGTCTTTTTAAAAGGTGAGTTAATGTGAAGAGATTTTACTCCAAATACTTTGTTATTATTAAAGATCAAGTTTCAAGTTTATTTGTTATTTGCACAACATGTCAGGACATTTATGCATTAAAATGCTTGTGGTGAGGCTGTAATCACTCTATAGACAGTAAGTAAGCAAAAGTAAAATATAAAAAAACAACAAACATATTAAATATACAATAAATATAGAGAAAAAATGCATTTTAAATGACTTGAGTTACTTAAGTTAAAGAAAAATGACGCTAACTTGTTATTGTTAAAGATACAACAACAACAACAATAATAATAATAATAATAATAATAATAAGCATAATAGTAATAATAATAACTTTATTTTTTTTGTAGCCATTATTAAAATGTATATTAGTATATATCATTTGGATAAAGTTCATCTTACCATGTTTCTCAGGAATGCATTTTCACATCTCTGCCTAATAATTCGGACTGATTCAGTATCATCACTCTTCTGTCTGCAGGTTTGTGAGTTCTTGCTTCAGCGGATGGAGGAAGTTGTGCTCTCAGACAGCTGTGATTGGCTGAGAGACGTCATTCATTGTCTTGCAAGTTTGCAAGAAACTTCTCTCTAATTTTTTCAAAACAGTTTGTTGAATGAGTGAAACGCATGCACTCTGAAAGCTGAGAAAGGTTTGGGATTGATTGTGTTGATGTTCTAGATTTTATTCATGTGGAAATAATGTACACGTTTAAATCAAGTACATTCAATTGCCATCATTTGAGTAGAAAATAAGTTGTGTCCCGACTGGTTTCTCTTTGCCGTTGGGCCATTCTGTTCCGACTGGAAGACGAGCTTTTGTTGAGATTTAATTATGCTAATTTTAGCTAATCATTAGCTTTTAGTGAATGTCTTGTGACTCTAAGTGCTTTGAACAGTGGGTAAGCTCTGTTGTTTTCCCAGTCATCTCAGTTGCTGTGTACAGAGAGGCATTGATCTGGTGGGCCGGGCGGGTTGGGGGGGCTGGTGGTGGGGGTGGTGTGTCAATGCCTTTACGTGTCACATTTATTTACCTGCTCCCCAGAGTATATGTAGCATTTAGTAAATGAAGTCCGCCTCAGCGCTCGGAGAGGGGAAAAAGTCATCCTGTTGAGTGCGTGCGGTGGGCGAGCCAGGCAGGAAGGAAGGGAGCGAGAGAGTGGTGCCCCCAGGGTCCGGTCAATTCCATTATCAAACATCCAATTGGCTTCCTGTGTGGTGCAGAGACCATAACACCAGCTAACATGCAGCTCTGGGCCTCTCCTCTGTCTTCAACAACAGAGGCAGCTACTAACAATGGCCCGGCAATGCTAAATGAGGGGTGATTAGTCAGGTTTAATTGCATTATAGATGTGAATAAAATCATCTTAGTGCACATAATCTGATTTGGCTGCAGTACTGAATATACAGTATCTGCAGCTTGCGTGTGGCTCACATTTAAACCCCAAATGTAGGTCGCTGTTCAGTTAGCTCTCCACTCTGAAAAATATGACATATTTCTTTTCAAAGCACTCGCGACAGACTCCTTGTTATTACCTCACACTTCCTCTGTGCTTCTGCACGGCGCCCCTTGACGTTGCTGCAAAATCAGTATTAAATCAATTAAGGGTCTGAAACAACACATTTTTCACTGACTGTGCGCCAAACAGCAAGACTAATTTGTTGTTTTATTTTCCTCAGTCTTAACGTCACATTCCATTAGACAGAGCTGAGGGTGGGTGATAAAGTGGAGCATTAGGGCTTTGGGAAACCAAGGGCCATGCAAACACCTCGAAAAAGTCAAATATTCAGTCCAGTAAGAGATTTTTTTATACCTAAGTCAAAAAAACAACCGCACGTGTGTCAACGTCTTTCATTAGGGCAGAGCGCTGAGGGATCCCACCATCACACTGTACTTAGTCACATCGGTCTGTCTGGAGATGTTCTTACAATTCTCAGTGGAACTCACACATTTTTAAGCCGCTTTACTCTCTGTTTCATTTTCACTACACGTTGGACTTTCGGTTCCATTCAAAGCTGCACTTTGTAAGATTTTCTTGTTAAAATTGCAAGAAGGAGCATTACAAAAACACATGCTAAAATATGGTGTCTGTGTGCTGCTGTGTCACCCTGTAAAGCCTGACGTTATATTTATCTTTTATTACTGCACTGGTGAAGTAGCCCGATAGTGTTTCCTTATACTGTACTACCCTGCATTGCGTAATGACAATATAGTTGAATTGAATTGAATTGAATAATATTATACTGATGAAGAGATGACGGCAATAGTGCTAATTCATTCATGTCCTCAGAAGACATGTCCTTCACCAAATTTCGGCCTAGGTCTCTTCAATGCTTTTTCTCACATGCTTGCAATCACCAGATTCATCCACTCAAGAAAGGGTTCCGAAGCACATGCGACGTTACGTTTTCATGTGTTGCATGCAGTTGCACATTTCTACCAGAGAGGTCTCCAAATCACCAACCTTACATAGTGTAGCTTTAAGTTGATACTGCACTGTTTTTCAATCTACCTGTTCAGGTAGTTACTCAAAAAAGTATACTGTAACAAATGACTCATTTCTTCCCTCAAACTGCTGTGGAATTATTTTACTTTTTACTTTCTGGAAAGTATAATCTCATTAGGTATTACTTTCCTTCTACATTAAAAAAAATCGATCTGTTGTGGGTTTTAATCAATTTTTGCTGATGTCTTGTTGATATTACTAAGTCAGTGAAACTGAGTCAGTTGCGTTGTTTCAATGAAATGAAGTGAGTTGGCAGATTTACTCTATAAGTGCTTGTTTGGCCAATGTGATCTCAAAATCTTTCCCATTGACTTCTGGCGTCATTTATTTGCATATTGTTTTACATGTTTTCTTTACTTGTCGTCTTTTTCTCTGGCCTACCTTCCATTGTGTGTGCATCTTTCTTATAGGCCACGATTAACCGCTTAGCCACATTGTTGCTCATTGCTGTTGGCTGTAACTGTAATTTCCCATGCAACATGCTGCTGAGCATAACTCTAGAACAGCTTAGCAGCACAGTAACAACCTGAATAAATTACATATAGATCTAACAAACTAAGGTATTCACTGCTTTTCTACTTTCAGTACCCATATTAAGTTGCTGAATATTACTTCACTGAGCATCTTAAAAGGTTCTGAACACAGTTGCGTGGAACCAGTTGACCTAAGTGGACCCAATATTTCATTTTTAAGTAACACATAAAAGTAATCAGTCCAGTTCATTTGAACTTACTCACACGGGCAGCTGTTGCAGGTAGCACACGTATGCAAATTTCAACGCACAGGCACGGATAATGTACATGTACATGAAACAAAAGTTTAAATACACAGCATGTTATTAACATAGTTTATGTAGAGAGATATGAGAAGTGCAAACAACAAAATGTCTTAGAAGAATTTAGGCTATAATGTGCTATTCTACTTTATTACAGGGAAAAGTCATTGCATTACTGCTACACAATACTCAGTATATCCCCAACACTGCCTTTAACATACGATCAGTTACCATACAATACAATAATTACTCAATAAGTTAACTCAAAATGCACTTGCAGTAGAAGCCAGTGGGCATCTGCCATTTGAATACTATTGTAAGCGTTTAGGTTGAAAAGGATTAGGTTGAAAAGTGCTAGAGTATTCCTTTAATCCCGGAAAATCTCCGACTTATTACATATGAAGGCTTATTATTAAGTTACAACAAGTGACTTAATAATAAGCTGAGCTATTCTTATGTTATAGAAGTGTGTATTCAAACTTTGGGGCTGCCTGTAGGCCCTGGCCATTTAAGGGCTTAAGAAGTGGCCCAGTGCCATGTCAATCTGTAATTTTTTAAAACAAATGTCATACACGCCCATAGCATGGACTGCAGCATCATAACAAATTCAAATATTCAATCAAAATCAATATGTTTCTTTTTTTTTTAAAGAAAATAAATTTTGTCAAATCACTGCTACATGTGCATATGTAGCACACTACAATTAATAACTAATATACGAAATAAAACCGCTGATATTCGGCTCCCGGCCTCTCTCTCTCTCTCTCTCTCTCTCTCTCTCTCTCTCTCTCTCTCTTTCTCTCTCTCACACTCTGTGCCCCTTCTGAACCTGAGGCTCATGCTGTTTGTCTCTGTAGACAGGCAGTCCTGTCAGAAAACCCAGCCCATTACTCACCGGCTCCCATGAACGTCTGTGTAATTGTGTCATTTTTCATCCCAAGAGCCTCTGCTCCCTCCTGTCTCCTCAATCAGCAGCAGCTATTAATTGAAGAGCCTCTGAGAACCTTTTATTCTAGGACCTCCAGGACAACTGATACACCATCTAAATCAGTCTGTATCTCCACGTTTTGATTCATTTGAACTTCAGCTTCGACATAATGCTCTGAATCGTTTTTCAGAATGGCAGTATTATGACGTAAAATCTGTTCAGCGTATGACATTATGGAAATGTCTCTGCCACAAGGAGGCTCAATGACATTTTACTCCACAGTTCACAGCCTATTCAAGGTTCTGAATAGAAAATAATGAATGATTTGAAGAAACTAGTGAGGGTGCTAATATTATCATCAGTCTGAGTGTCAGTACACCACACTGACATGCTGTTCTAACAGACAGGCAGCACCCTTCCATCCTGTCTCTCTCAGGTGATGATGGAGGAGCGAAACGTTCTAGCTGATATTACACTGACTATTTTGAAGCTGAACATACACAGAGCAGACGTCCCCTCACTCTAATATCTCACAGGATGAAATGATGAGTTTGAGAAACTAATCAGATTATTTGAACATCTCTGCTAAACTCATGCTTCTTTAGGTCAGCACTGTAGCTACAATGCCAATATTGCTAACAAACACTAGAAGTCATACACTATATTTCCAAAAGTATTCACTCACCCATCCAAATCTTTGAATACAGGTGTTCCAATCACTTCCATGGCCCCATGTGTATAAAGCCGAGCCCCTAGTCCTGCAGACTGCTTCTCCAGACATTAGTGAAAGAATGGGTCGCTCTCAGGAGCTCAGTGAATTCCAGCGTGGTACCGTGATCGGACGCCACCTGTGCAACAAGTCCAGTTCTGAAATTTCCTCACTACTAAATATTCCACAGTCCACTGTCAGTGGGATTATAACAAAGTAGAAGCGATTGGGAACGACAGCAACTCAGCCACGAAGTGGTTGGCCACGTAAAATGACAGAGCGGATGCTGAGGGGCATAGCATGCAGAGGTCACCAACTTTCTGCAGAGTCAATCACTACAGACCTCCAAAGTTCACATGGCCTTCAGATCAGCTCAAGAACAGCATAGAGAGCTTCATGGAACGGGTTTCCATGGCCGAGCAGCTGCATCCCTGGGTTTGGCGGTTGACAGGAGACGGTACTTGTCTGACTGAATTGTGCCAAGTGTAAAGTTTGGTGGAGGGGGGATCATGGTGTGAGGTTCTTTTTCAGGAGTTGGGCTCGGCCCCTTAGTTCCAGTGAATGGAATTCTTAATGCTTCAGCAGACCAAGAGATTTTGGACACTTTCATGCCCAATTTTGTGGGAACAGTTTGGGGACGGCCCCATCCTGTTCCAACATGACTGCGCACCAGTGCACAAAGCAGGTCCATAAAGACATGGATGAGCGGGTTTGGTGTGGAAGAACTTGACTGGCCTGCACTGTCCTGACCTGTGTGACCTAAGTGATAAAGTGAAGAATGGAAGCCTAGATCGGTCAGTGGGTTCTGGCCGTTTAAAGGGTTAATAATTCATTCATAAATATCAATATATGATCTCTCTGTTTTTTGTGCCTATAAATGTTGTAAGTGCATTGCTACTTTGAACGCAACACTGGAATGACTAAACTGTGTGTTTGAAATACAGCTGGTATCATCTCAAGCCTCTTCAAGTTATAAATGCGCTAACATTCTTTAATATTCCATATTCTGTGTCAGCATTGTTATCGTAACCCTCAGGGGGATTAAGGCCATGTGCAGTGCAGTGCTGCTGGCTCTTCTTATTGTACTCTAATCCAATCCAGTGCATGTGCTGATCACTCTCTGAGAAGCCACCCAATGGGATTTCCTCAGTAATTCAATTCACACTTCACACTTCACTCTTCACACTTTGCCTACACGGCCACTGTTCAAACAACTCAAAGCCCTTTTTTTCTGGGGTGAGTCAAAAGCTGCCTGATCCTCGAGGCCGGTCAAGCTGTTTTAGACATGATCCAGGAGCCCAGTGATGTCACACTGTTACCAGTTGTAATGCAGATGAGTTGTATGTCGATTGTCTGTGGAGTAGTGGCAACACTCATGTCCACTCACACAGCAGAGCCCTGACCTTTACACTGATTCACAAATGCCAGGAAACACATGTCTTCAGCTGGGTTAGGAAATAGGATTTTCAAGCAGGCAGCGAGAGTCTCAACAAAAGGGCACTTGTTTGTGTGGCCTTGATTCTGTCCACGCTGCAGACAGGAGCGCAGATATTTGAGTCTGATGACGTCTCATTCTTCGCTCTGAACCTGAACATACCTCAGTCTGGCTACTTTGGAATCAGATTAATAGAAGTCGAGGGGGCTAATGAAAATATATGGAAATGAAAACAACCTATGGCTCAATATGTAGGCACTAATTCGTTGTTTTTATGTGGTCGAGTCCTTAAATGAAGCTATATATTTCAAATGTTAAATTCCGAAGTTCAGAAAAATGTAATGGACTCGTAAAATACATAAGGATGGGCAGATCAATAGATTGAAAAAAGTGCGCTGATTTTACTTTTCGTAAACTTTTTTTCTTCCTTTACTTTCTTTAATCAAGTAAAGTCAGTGCACTTTTGTCAGTGTACTGAAATATCAATACATCCAACGTTTTTCTTTTGAAAAATATTGATTTGAGTAGTGATATAATTATTATATTGAGCTTGTATGTATACATTTTGCTCCTTAATGATTTGCTCCCTTGGTAAAGATAGGTAAAAAAGGTCATGAAAAATCTTTTTGTGGTCAATTAGCTCAATTTCACACTGAAAACATGGGAAAACATTCATCAAAGCCAATAATGATGAAGCCAACTGTATGTATTTGCCACAAAAGAGAACCTCTAAAGTCACCCACATGACTTTCTTGTGAAGGGAAATTGAATTATCAGAGTATAAAACTACTCCCGCATGGAATGAAATCACCCGTCCACATGTGTTTTTGAATGGGAAGATGCACTATGCTGATCAAAACTGATGTTTTTCTTTCCAACTGTATATTCATACTTATTTTGCCTATTTCCAGGTAGGACGTATTGCTCTAAATACAAATACTTGAGAGTTCCCCCTGAACAACACTTCCCTTGCAAGATTACTCTTCATACCAATGAGATTAGTCTAAGAACATTATATTGCAAACCATAATAATCTCTCCAGACAAGCTGGCGTTGTGTAGTCTCACAATATACAAAAGCCTAAGGTGCTTTCAGGCTGTTTGGATCAGAAGATTTTCCTGCCTCTCCCAGTGGATTCAGTCCAGTACTCAATGATACATGATAATTATACTGAATGTGTAACATCTGATTATGTTTCAGAGAGAGAATCATTAAGATCACATTTCCCTTCAGGTTTATACCTCTTACGTCTCTCCCAAGCGCTTTAAACGTGGCTCTGTGAGGTGCTGCAGGGAGATTTTCATTAAGGCTTGTGTATGTTTTGCCCATCTGTGCAGAGGCTAATAAGTACAGGCTGCTCTCTAAATTAAGCGGAATTGCTGTAACAGTGGTAATTGAAGACTTGTGAATGAATAAATAGCTCGCTGCTTCTTTCCTCCTCTACAGCTCATCAGGTGGCCATGACATGTTTATGCATCGGGCCCCGCCCTCTGATATGCCTCACACCAACACCATCAGACGTATTTACTTTAGCTCCTTATCGTTTCCTTGTTACAAGTGCCAATCAAGGTCACCATTAGCCCCTGAGTTCTCCTCCACTAACACCCCCCTGCCCAACACACGCACACACCACTCCAACACCCCCCCCCACCAGGCACTGCCCTGACCCCCAGCTCGCTGCCTCAGTCAGCCCTGCAGAGGAGCTCAATGCACTTAAATTGTATTCTCTGAGGCTGGTGCTGTGTCCACCACTTCCCCGAGCCCTGAGGAGTCAAATGATTCACTCTCTTCATAAACAAGTGAAGGCAAAAACACAGAGCTGAATAAACATCCTACAATGTGCCGTGATCATTAATTGTAGTAAAACGACAGGAAATCAGTCCAGTGCATGTTGTTGGTGTTTGTGTTGGTGATGTTGGGTTGAACAGAACATTCAGTGCACTTCAATACATCACTCAATTACTCAACTAGTAATCATAAAGAAGTTATTACAAAATATTACTTACGCTTATTACTGAACACTAGCTCACAAAAACGAGCAACTGAAATATGAGCTGGCTGTTTTAAAGGAAATTATGTCATTTTGTCCTCACTTTCACGTATTTTTTAATAATAGATCATCGGTCTGACATCATCTGGACTTTACATTGTGAGGAAATTTCATACTAAATGGACCAATAGAAATGCTCAGTTTCAAATGACCTTAAAATCTTTTTTTCACACTAACAACCATTGAAATTTAGGAACTTCTTTTAATGTAGTTAACCAATCTATCTATCTATCTATCTATCTATCTATCTATCTATCTATCTATCTATCTATCTATCTATCTATCTGTCTGTCTGTCTGTCTGTCTGTCTGTCTGTCTGTCTGTCTGTCTGTCTGTCTGTCTATCTATCTATCTATCTATCTATCTATCTATCTATCTATCTCATTGTTAACGGAGTATCTAAGTCAGACTCGCTCAGTGGCAGATTTTCAGTTGTTTTTCAAATAAACCCCCCAAAGGCAGAAGATGCTGCTCAGACACTCCAAACTGGCTGTAAGAGTCAGACTGCTCTGGTCCTCTGAAGGCCATCCTTAAAGGAGGAGAACCTTTCTTCCAACACAGCTGGGCACATGTCAGCACATGTGTCGAACGGTGTCCTGTAGCCTGTGCAAACTCAGGGGAAAGTCAAGGAAGGGAGGCAGGCGAAAGTTTCAATATCACTGCTTTTGTTTTTTCTGCCTTCCTGTAAAAATTTGTCAAAGCAAATAAGAGCTGTCACTATCACTTAGATGAAAGCAACGCCTTGCCAAGCACACGTCACCTACGTGACAGACTCATGAGAGGAAGTTCAGCAGTCCAGACGGAACATCTGCCTCCCTGCAACCCCCCCCCCCCCCCCCCACACACACACTTCTCTCCCTTTCCTTCTCCCTGTCCTTGATCTTTCATCATCATGTACCCTTCACTAACCACAGATTAGGCATTACAAGGTTACACCGTTTGACGCGTATTCAGCTGAGGTCAAATTCAAATGGAAAGAAATTGTTACAAGGAATTTTATCCATTACGCAAAGAATATAACAAATCGTCTGCAGCTGGTCACAGAAATGGATGTAGTTTTCTTCGTCTTTTTTGCGGGAAATTGATTCACTGACAGAACTTGCTTAATGTGGCAGATCTAGTGACCAGAATGAAGTGATTTGACAAAATCATTATTTCCTTACTGTCAGATGTCACACACACACACACACACACACACACACACACACACACACACACACACACACACACACACACACACACACACGCACACACACATATATATATATATAAAATAAACCAAACATACTTGTGACTTGTTAATTATATATTGGAACTTAATGTAAGTGAAGGATATTCATTTATTCTCTGTAAAATAATCAGTGTCACATCAACAAGAACCAAGAACGTTCAGCTTCCTCATCATCACCTCTGGTGAGAGAGAGTGAGAGACAGATAGGAAGAGGGAAAGAAGTTGGGGTGGGAGGTGGGGGGGGGGAGTGAAACGAGTTAAGGTGAAGAGCAGGACCGGGTGCCAGGGCTCTTCTCTTTTAAGTCTGTTTCCTCCTCTCACACACAGAAATGGGAGGCTTCCTGTGTCTGGCCTTCGTCACCTCATGTTAGCCAAGACGATCCTGAAAAAATGAGGACGGATCATCTTTTTTGCCACCTAATATCATCAGTCATAATCACTCTGCTCTTACCGACAAGCAGACAACACACAGATGTCTGTGGAACACGGAATGATTCTGTGCAAAAGCTCATGAAATAGTGCTTTATATGGGAAGGTAAAAACGTTAACGTAGTGAGATACACTTTCTGCTGGTCCATTGTTTTACTGCACACTGCTGGAAACTGAGGGAGCAGAACATCATGCATATACAATAACTCAGTTTGCCTTGTACGACTGCATGTAGCAGCCGTGAGAGCTCTCAGTAAATACTTCTATAGATGAAGTTAAACCTGATGTTACAGTGTGTATGTGGGCACATGTGTGTTTACTCTGCTTGTTTGATTGCTCTATGACCCTGTCCAGTGGTGACCCAGATGCTATGGCCAGATGGTGAAGTTACTGACCTGCCAGCAAGCACCACATGAGGAGCAGAAACAGAAAAACACGGTAAAAAAAGATAAACGCCCCTATGAAAATGAAAAACGTTTCATGTGCTTTCTTAAAAAATGCATTTAAGGTAATCATTTTCTTAGCAAAATCATATACAGTACCAAAAACATGACTTGTAACAGTAGCAGAACCCTTTTTTTAAAGACTATATACCTAAGGTATATATACCTAAGGGGGGGCGGGGTTGTTTTTCAGGAGTTGGGCTCGGCCCCTTAGTTCCAGTGAAAGGAACTCAATGCTTCAGCACCAAGAGATTTTGGACAATTTCATGCTCTCAACATGACTGCACACCAGTGCACAAAGCAGGTCCATAAAGACGTGGATGAGCCCGTTTGGTGTGGAAGAACCTGACTGGTCTGCATAGAGTCCTGACCTCAAACCAATAGAACACCTTTGGGATGAATTAGAGCGGAGACTGTGAGCCAGGCCTTCTTGTCCAACATCAGTGTCTGACCTCACAAATGCTCTTCTGGAAGAACGGTCAAAAATTCCCATAAACACACTCCTAACCCTTGTGGAAAGTCTTCCCAGGAGAGTTGAAGCTGTTATAGCTGTAAAGGGTGGGCCAACATCTTATTAAACCCTGTGGATTAAGAATGGGCTGTCACTCAAGTTCATATGTGTGTGGAGGCAGATGAGCGAATACTTTTGGCAATATGGTGTATATTTGCCAATATATTTGCCTCCTTGTATGTGTAAAGGACTTGTGGAACTAAAATGCATTCTGGTTGCAGTTTTGATTCTGATTCAATAAAACGGTGAATCTGTGATTCATATACAGGTGTAACGTCACTTTATTGCATAAATACTTCCTCTCAAGATGGCGAAGAGTGTGCAAAATGGAAATCTTAAGGGCTGCTCTCACCAACCACTTTATGAGATTTCATCATACTGGACCGATGCTCTGTTGCTACGCAGCAAGTAAAGCTTGAAATACATCCGTGAGTTAGTGTGGGGATGAAAACTTGGCACATTTCGATCTCCCAGAGCTAAAACAGGCTGTGCTGCTGTTCGCTGGCACTGGTACAAAAATGAGGTCAAAGTGCGGAGAGGGGCTCAGATGCCTCAATCAGCTTTCACTGCTTGTGATTGAAGCCATTAGTTAATGTCATCTTCTGCTTTCTTGTGCCTGTGTGCTCCACGTTTCAGCAATTTGAGTCCAGTTTTATACCTTAATAGTGAGTTAGACCTCCAACATGCTACGGATTGGGTAGTATTTGCTCAAGAGGTCAATAAACTGAACAAACAGAGGTGAAATAGAATGACCAGCAGTCATGAATGAACGGAGCGCCACACTTAGTCTGTTCTTGCTTGGCTGGCATGCCTTAATCGGTTTACACAACAGATTAAAGTGAAAGGGCGCTGAGTAAAGTAGATGCACTCTTCCACCGTCGAGCAAGACCCTGTTTTTCAACAGCATCAAAACTCAGATCAACGTAATGAGGTCTTTCATGTTTATTTCTAACACTCCAGACCGTCTCACATGATTGCTATGTAGTTCTAGGGCCTTCAAAAAGTTCCTCCATTTAGGAGTGTTGTTTCTGTTGTTATGGTGTTTTTCACCATGTAATGATAGGCGTCAGTAAACAGTCTAGCAAATCTGATATTAGACATTCAGTCCTATTTTGAGATGTTTTATGAATTTTGAAATTATGAATTATTTTTCCCGCTAAGGTCCACTTCTGACTTTTTTGTGGTTTCATATTTAACTTTTATGTGACCATTTTCCAGCCTCTCTTCATCCCGTAAACTTAAGCTCTTTTGGTCATTACGCCTTTAACGGACTTATATATGTAAATTACATCTGTTCTGATTGGCTGTCCTGTATTGCACCACAGTATGCGTATACTGCAACATAAATAGGGAGAGATGTGTAAGTGCCTGTTTTTTTTCCCAAACAGGTTCAAAGTGGACTGCTTTCAGCTTTGTTTCTGTATATCTGGCGTGTCAGACTGGGTTCCTTCTGGGCCGCGGCTCTGCAGAGATTGATGTTTTTCAATTCACAAAACCCTTGCCAAACAAAGGGTTAAGAAATGTGACCTCTGTGGACATTGGAAGGCATGGTACATTTTAAAATTATTAATAGGTAAAAAATGATTTGCTACTTTAGTTCCAAAATACATTAAATGCCACTTCCCTTCCTCTCCTTGGATCACCACCTTATCGTGGTGGAGGGGTTTGCGTGCTTGAATGATCTTAGGAGCTATGTTGTCTGGAGCAAAAGCTCCTGGTAGGGTCTCCCATGGCAAACTGGTCCTAGGTGACAGGTCAGACAAAGTGTGATCCATAATAACCCCTATGAAGACACAAAAACAGGACTTGTGTACCCTGCCCGGAACAGGGTTACCGGGGCCCCACCCTGGAGCCAGGCCTGGGGGAGGGGCTCGCCAGCGAGCGTCTGGTGGCCGGGCATTTACTCATGGTGCCCGGCCGGGCCCAGCCCGAAGGAGTTACATGAGTCCCCCCTCCCATCGACCCACCACCAATGGGAGGGGCAGTAGTAGGGGTTTGGTGCGTTGTGGATCGGGCAGTGTCCGAAGGCGTGGGCCTTGGCGTTCTGATCCTCGGTTGCTGAAACTGGCTTTTGGAACTTGGAACGTTACCTCAGTGGCGGGGAAGGAGCCTGAGTTGGTGCGCGAGGTTGAGAGATACCGGCTAGATATAGTCGGGCTCACCTCAACACACAGCTTGGGCTCTGGGTCCAATCTCCTTGAGAGGGGCTGGACTTTATTCTTTTCTGGAGTTGCCCATGGTGAGAGGCGGCGGGCAGGTGTGGGCTTTCTCATAGCCCCTCGACTCGGTGCCTGTATGTTGGGGTTTTCTCCGGTGGACGAGAGGGTAGCTTCCCTACGCCTTCGGGTTGGGGAACGGGTCCTGACTGTTGTCTGTGCTTATGCACCGAACAGCAGTTCAGAGTACCCAGCCTTCTTAGAGTCCTTGGGAAGTGTGCTTGAAAGGGCTCCTCCTGGAGACTCTATTGTCCTACTGGGGGACTTCAACGCTCACGTGGGCAATGACAGTGAGACCTGGAGGGGTGTGATTGGGAGGAATGGCCTCTCTGATCTGAAATCGAGTGGTGTTCAGTTTTTGGACTTCTGCGCAAACCACAGTTTGTCCATCACGAACACCATGTTTGAACACAAGGATGTCCATAAGTGCACATGGCACCAGGACACCCTAGGCCACAGTTCAATGATTGACTTTGTAGTCGTGTCATCGGACTTGCGGCCATGTGTTTTGGACACTCGGGTAAAGAGAGGAGCTGAGCTGTCAACTGATCACCACCTGGTGGTGAGTTGGATCAGGTGGTGGGGGAAGATGCCGGTCAGACCAGGCAAGCCCAAACGCATAGTGAGGGTTTGCTGGGAACGTCGAGCAGAAGAACCTGTCAGATTGATCTTCAACTCACACCTCCGTCAGAACTTTGACCAGATATCGGGGGAGGTGGGGGACATTGACTCAGAATGGGCCATGTTCCGTTCCTCCATTGCTGAAGCGGCTGACTGTAGCTGTGGCCGTAAGGTAGTTGGTGCCTGTCGGGGCGGTAATCCTCGAACCCGGTGGTGGACACCCCAGGTGAGAGATGCCGTCAAGCTGAAGAAGGAGTCCTACCAGGCATGGTTGGCCTGTGGGACACCAGAGGCAGCTGGCAGGTATCGACAGGCCAAGCGATCTGCGGCTTCAGTTGTTGCCAAGGCAAAAACCCGTGTATGGGAGGAGTTTGGTGAGGCCTTGGAAACTGACTTTAAGTCGGCTCCGAAAAGATTCTGGCAAACCGTCAGGCGACTCAGAAGGGGAAAGCAGTGTGCCACTAGCACTGTATATAGTGGAGATGGTGTGCTGCTGACTTCGACTGAAGACGTCATTGGGCGGTGGAAGGAATACTTTGAGGACCTTCTCAATCCCACCGACACGTTCTCCAGTGAGGAGGCTGAGTCTGGGGACATGGGAATAGGCTTGTCCATTACTGAGGCTGAAGTCGCTAAGGTAGTTAAGAAGCTCCTTGGTGGCAAGGCTCCAGGGGTGGATGAGATCCGCCCTGAGTTCCTCAAGGCTCTGGATGTTGTGGGGCTGTCTTGGCTGACACGCCTTTTCAACATTGCGTGGACATCGGGGGCGGTGCCACTGGATTGGCAGACTGGGGTGGTGGTGCCTCTTTTTAAAAAAGGGGACCGGAGGGTGTGTTCCAACTACAGGGGGATCACACTCCTCAGCCTCCCTGGCAAGGTCTGTGCAGGGGTACTGGAGAAGAGAGTCCGGCTTATAGTCGAACCTCGGATCCAGGAGGAACAGTGCGGGTTCCGGCCTGGTCGTGGAACACTGGACCAACTCTTCACCCTCTCCAGGATTCTGGAGGGTTCATGGGAGTTTGCCCAACCAGTCCACATGTGCTTTGTGGATCTGGAGAAGGCATTCGACTGTGTTCCCCGGGGTATTCTGTGGGAGGTGCTTCGGGAGTATGGGGTACATGGCTCTTTGCTACGAGCCATTCAGGCCCTGTACAAACAAAGCTGGAGTTTGGTTCGCATAGCCGGCAGTAAGTCAGACTCGTTCCCAGTGAGAGTTGGACTCCGTCAGGGCTGCCCTTTGTCACCGATTCTATTCATAATTTTTATGGATAGAATTTCTAGGCGCAGTCAAGGGATGGAGGGTGTCCGGTTTGGTGACCTCAGGGTCACATCACTGCTGTTTGCAGATGATGTGGTCCTATTGGGGACATCAGGCCGCGAACTTCAGCTTTCGCTGGATCGGTTTGCAGCCGAGTGTGAAGCGGCTGGGATGAGAATCAGTACCTCTAAATCCGAGACCATGGTTCTTGTTCACGAGTGATGGTACAAGGGAGCGGGAGATTGACAGGCGGATTGGTGCTGGGTCAGCAGTGATGCGGGCTCTTTACCGGTCTGTTGTGGTAAAGAAAGAGCTGAGCCATAAGGCAAGGCTCTCGATTTACCGGTCGATCTACGTTCCCACCCTCACCTATGGTCATGAGCTTTGGGTAATGACCGAAAGAATAAGATTGCGAATACAAGTGGCCGAAATGAGTTTCCTCCGCAGGGTGTCTGGACTCTCCCTTAGAGATAGGGTGAGAAGTTCAGTCATCCGGGAGGGACTCGGAGTAGAGCCGCTGCTTTTTCACGTCGAGAGGAGCCAGCTGAGGTGGTTCGGGCATCTGGTTAGGATGCCTCCTGGACGCCTCCCTCGGGAGGTGTCACAGGCGAGTCCACCTGGGAGGAGACCCCGGGGAAGACCCAGGACACGCTGGCGCGACTATATCGCCAAGCTGGCCTGGGAGCGCCTCGGAATCCCCCTTGGAGAGCTGGTGGAAGTGGCTGGGGAAAGGGAGGTCTGGGCTTCATTGCTTAGGATGCTGCCCCCGCGACCCGAACCCCGGACAAGCGGAAGATAATGGATGGATGGATGGATGGGCCACTTCCCTTTTATATATATTGTTGAGAGCAGTTGAGAACAATAAAAATCACTCCTGTATCATGATTCATATCACCTTTATTAGAAAAAAATTAAAAAGTGGTTTTATTAAAGTCCACCAAACATAAACTCTTATTCTTTTCAAACCTCTTCTTCTTACAAATGGATGCATTTTCGAATTAAACCCTTGAAATTGAGTGTGCCATGATGGGTGTCCTTTAGTTTAGAAGGCAATAAATAATAAGTGACTAATGGATGTTTGGATTTAATGCCTAAAAAGAATTATGATATTGGACAGCCTAAAACTTGGTCTTCTGTCTCACCCTCAGGGCTTGTGAAAAGGGCAAATGCACCATGTCATTCAGAACCAGCAGCACAGAAATGACAGCTTTAACTTCCACAGCTGCTCCTTAATCTAGACGGGCTTTCTAATTATGTATAAAGAACATTTTGATATTAGAACCAAATCCTGTACTGAGATTGTATTGCAGATGTAGAGAACTTATGATAAGCTTGTAATAAATACACATTAATGAATCTTTAATGCGATGTGGGCAAAGACTGACGCATTATATTTTGACCAAAATGTATATCTTTGAAGACCTTCATCTAAACAACCACAGAAAGTCACCTGGGGAGAGTACATACTTTTAAAGTCATTTTAGTGTACATTTAAATATTTGACCTGGGGTAAATTAGGCTAATATTCTGAAACTATATATGGTGCAGCCCTCATTTGTAGGGAAAGAATTGGGCCCAGTAAAGAGAAATGCATTACTCTAGAAGAGTCAGATGTTTGTCTACTGATGTGCTCTACTTTTTAGGCCTGTAATCCTCGTGTATGTCAGGAACTCTTTACTGAAATGAGAATAACCATGAAACACATTAGGTTGGCCATACTGGCTTATTGCGATTTGAACATGTTTTCCCTTATTCTTGTCACATGCTGTGGCTCTTGTGCCTGGCCGTGGGGAGTTAAGGCTGATGCTGAGTTGGCACAGCCTCAGCCTGGCCCACAGAGCTCCACGTGTGCTGGGGCTTCTCCTTCGTTTCCTGTGGCCGGGGTCAGCAGCACTCACATGGCATTTGATATCATTTCTCCTTGTCCATCTGCTCCATAATCCTGTCACGTGCTGTGGTCCCTTCAGCAGTAGCAGCAGTAGTTGTCTCTCAATGGTTCCCTCTCTCTCTCTCTCTCCCCCAGGTCGCCCGATGGGCTCAGATAATCCCCACTCATCCACAGCAAGCTGTCTGAGCTATACCACACACTGTGAGTAGCAATGATGGCTACATGTGCAAGAATATTACATCGACAGCATTATCAGGTCACATTGTCATCTGACCTCCATCCTGCCTGTGCTGTGAATCCAAGATTTGCTTATACAAAGCAGGGCATTTTGAATGAGACGGATGTGGCCTCCACATGCACAGCTTATGAGTGTGTGTGTGTGTGTGTGTGTGTGTGTGCATGGTGTCATATGACTTAGAGTAAGAGAGACAATGCTACTGCAGATCAGAAGTCTGAGGAGGCCACAATATTGTGGCCTAAACACATTCTTTTGCATTTCAAGAGAAACAGACTTACGTGTCTGTGCTGTGGCCGCATGTCACAATAAGCATAATGAGTCAAAAGCTAGTTTCTTCTTTTTTTCACAGCAGTGAGACACTGAGGCCTTATATAGGACAATACAAAGGAGAAAATATGTGTAAAGGGTACTAAATGTCCATTAAAGTAAAAGACCCTTATTGGTACCACAACAGGGAATTTTCACCTCTGCATTTTACCCATCCATGCAGCAAAACACCACATACACACTAGGGGGCAGTGAGCACACTTGCCCAGAGTGGCAGGCAGCCCTATCCACAGTGCCCAGGGAGCAGTTCAGCGTTAGGTGCCTCGCTCAAGGACACTTCAGTTACGTACTGTCAGCTCAGGGGATCGAACAGGCAACCTTCTAGGCACAAGGCTGGTATCCTAGCCTCCAGACCACGACTTCCTATGTCTACAGTGGGGAACCCTGAAGATTTCTAAGGCCTTCAGATAATGATTGCAGTAACATAAACAATGTATCTATAATTTTGCTAGTGTTATTTAATAGTATCACAATTCTTGTTGTATTTAATACTCAGTACAAATTAGTTAAATTTCAAAGGCCCAACAGAATTTTTTTTATTCTATTCTGTTTAGGTACATACAGCCAAGTGAGCTCTCCCATTGGTTAGGAATTCAGGAGCTGAACTGGAGGCTTAATGAAGATTAACAGCGGAATCACAGAAGGTTTGTTTTCCAGTTGGGTCCAAATGGGATGAATTTTGTGACAAAAACATCACTCTAAGCCAACTGGAACTCCTAGATATGTCTGTGAATACAAGCTGTAGTATAACCAGATTTCCATAAATCAAGAATAGCATCTCTATACTAGGGATCTTTATGGAAGGAGTCACTGGAAAATTGCTACATACATGGTAAAATATATGTTAAAATGTTGGCCATTGGTATTGTACCCCAGGTAGCTGCTAAGGTATTGCTTGGCCATTGTTATGGTATCCCAGATGGTTGCTAAGGTATTGCTTGACCATTGCTATGGTATCTCAGATGGTTGCTAAGGTATTGTTCGGCCATTGTTATGGTATCCCAGGTGGTTGCCAATATGTGTACATCTACTAGTATGTATGTGAATCTGTATGTAATGTCTTTTTAGGGGCATGTGAGAGATTTTCTTTGTGAAAGTTGTGCAAGATTTGGATTTTCTCAACATTCTGCCATTCATTTCATATGAGAAAATATCATGTTTGAACAAATGCTGTACAAACACTGCATCTGTGATTGGTCCAAAAAGCACAAGCACACTTTTCCCATATAGGCTCTATAATCCCACAAGGCTTCATGGTTCTAGCTCTAGAAATGGACCCATGAAAATGGTACAAAAACTGGAACTGCAATAGTAAATTAGCTTTATCAAGCCAACTTAATAAGAATAAGTTTTAGATTTATACAGCGCCTTTCTCACAACCAAGGACCCTTCACAATATGGGTGGACAGTAACAACAGAAGTGCTTTGTTGCCGTCTTGTAGAACATTCCCTTAAGCTGGTACAAATAGGTCAGATTGTTAAAATGTCCTCAAGCTAAAGCACTACCAGAAACAGCACACAGTGCTGATACAAAAACATTGCATACACAGAGATTATAAGAGGTTTAGGTTTCATGTTCAACATGTTTTCCCAGACATGTTAGACTTGCTGCACTTACAAGGAACAAGAAGAGCCACTTCCTCCGAAAACATGAAGCTGATAGGAAAGAATTACTAACGCCTCCACATGCCACGGTCCGTCTTGCAGGTTGTTTTATATTTACCTCTGGCTATGGATGTGCATACGTAGGCAGCCCATATGCTTCAGGATAAAATTTTCCATGCCTGTTCCCGTATCCTTTATGTAGCTACTGTGCACAATGTGATGCATAATAGCAAGCCCTGATAAAGAGAGATGGCTGTGTTGTGGCAGTGTCCTGTTTGTTCTCATTCTTGTCCATTTGTGCCATCACAATAGCAATGAGTGTCGACTTGTTTTGAAGTCTCAGCATATTTCGGCTCTTTGTCACATGTATGTGATATCTCCCTGCTTCCAGTGAAACAGGTGAGTCATGTTTTGGGATCAGAGAGGAGCATGCTGTCTTATTGCCTAACAGAGCAGGAACAGCCAAATGCATGACTTCAGTGGGAGTGAATGACACTCCTTAGAACACATTTCACAGTCAGAATTGCTGCATGACTTAAGCACTAATCATCAGGAAGCAAAACACAATCAAGAATGTACACGTGGGGAATGAGGGAGTGGTACTGCTGACCTTTCTCTTTGTCATACTTAGATATTTAGCCTGGAATTGATCCTAAGTGGTTCTTGACTTGGAAGTGTAGTGTAAAGTGTAAAATGCTTAACTCATTAAAATCTCAGGCTAATTACATCCTAAGGCTTATTAATCAGTAACTACAGTGGCTTGAATGCAAATTGACTGAGTTACTATTAGGTTATAGAAGTGTGTAATAAAACACCAGCAGGCCCTGGACATGTAAAGGGCTAACTGGTATAGAACTACTATTAATTGTAGAAATAGTAATGGTAATAGTAGTAATAGTAGTAATAGTAGTATTAATAGTAGTGATAGTAATAGTAGTAATAGTAATAGTAGTAATAATAGTAGTAGTAACAGTAGTAATAGTAATAGTAGTGATAGTAATAGTAGTAGTAATAGTAATAGTGGTAGTAGTAACAGTAGTGATAGTAATAGTAGAAATAGTAGTAGTAGTAATAGTAGTAGTAGTAGTAACAGTGGTAATAGTAATAGTAGTAATAGTAGTAATAGTAGTAATAGTAATAGTAGTAGTAATAGTAATAGTGGTAGTAGTAACAGTAGTGATAGTAATAGTAGAAATAGTAGTAGTAGTAATAGTAGTAGTAGTAACAGTGGTAATAGTAATAGTAGTAATAGTAGTAATAGTAGTAATAGTAATAGTAGTAGTAATAGTAATAGTAGTAGTAGTAACAGTAGTGATAGTAATAGTAGTAATAGTAGTAGTAACAGTAGTGATAGTAATAGCAGTAGTAGTAACAGTAGTGGTAGTAATAGTAGAAATAGTAGTAGTAGTAATAGTAGTAGTAGTAACAGTAGTAATAGTAATAGTAGTAATAGTAGTAATAGTAATAGTAGTAGTAGTAACAGTAGTGATAGTAATAGTAGTAATAGTAATAGTAGTAGTAACAGTAGTGATAGTAATAGCAGTAATAGTAATAGTAGAAATAGTAGTAGTAGTAGTAGTAATAGTAGTAGTAGTAACAGTAGTAATAGTAATAGTAGAAATAGTAGTAATAGTAATAGTAGTAGTAGTAACAGTAGTAATAGTAATAGTAGTAATAGTAGTAATAGTAATAGTAGTAGTAGTAACAGTAGTGATAGTAATAGTAGTAATAGTAATAGTAGTAGTAACAGTAGTGATAGTAATAGTAGTAATAGTAGTAATAGTAATAGTAGTAGTAGTAACAGTAGTAATAGTAATAGTAGTAATAGTAGTAATAGTAATAGTAGTAGTAGTAACAGTAGTAATAG
Source organism: Pygocentrus nattereri (assembly GCF_015220715.1). Taxonomy (NCBI): domain Eukaryota; kingdom Metazoa; phylum Chordata; class Actinopteri; order Characiformes; family Serrasalmidae; genus Pygocentrus; species Pygocentrus nattereri. The sequence continues at coordinate 7,706,703 of NC_051226.1, forward strand.
TAATAGTAGTAATAGTAGTAATAGTAATAGTAGTAGTAGTAACAGTAGTGATAGTAATAGTAGTAATAGTAATAGTAGTAGTAACAGTAGTGATAGTAATAGCAGTAATAGTAATAGTAGAAATAGTAGTAGTAGTAGTAGTAATAGTAGTAGTAGTAACAGTAGTAATAGTAATAGTAGTAATAGTAGTAATAATAATAGTAGTAGTAGTAACAGTAGTAATAGTAATGGTAGTAATAGTAGTAATAGTAGTAGTAGTAATAGTAGTAGTAGTAACAGTAGTAATAGTAATAGTAGTAATAGTAGTAATAGTAGTAATAGTAATAGTAGTAGTAGTAACAGTAGTAATAGTAATGGTAGTAATAGTAGTAATAGTAGTAGTAGTAATAGTAGTAGTAGTAACAGTAGTAATAGTAATGGTAGTAATAGTAGTAATAGTAGTAGTAGTAATAGTAGTAGTAGTAACAGTAGTAATAGTAATAGTAGTAATAGTAGTAGTACTATTATGATGCCACTCTGGATAGTATGATATAAATGTCATAAAGCTAAAAAAACTAATTTAAAAAAATTTAGAGAACCTGCTTTGAAAGGTTCCTTAAGGAACCAAAATTATTTAATGGAAAGTTTCCAAAGTACCCCTTTTGTCACCTTTATTAAAGGGGATTTCCACAGATTTTTCACATTTTCTGCATAAATAAATCATTGAGATGTAAACAAAGCCATTCAGAGTAGTCTGATGTGAAGTGATTCATTGTAGAGAAACTTGCAGACTCTGATTTCTTCACAGTGGTGGTGATAGAAACCGGGCTTCCAATGTCTCTAATGCAAAAATAGCCATTTAATTTACTATCTGCAACCACCGGTGAGTTTTTGTATATAATATTGATAAATGGTAAATTTGTCGTGGTAAATCTGGACAAATACGTGGACTATTTCTCCTACATGTACCTTTCTGGCATGAACATATTTTAAAAACTGCCAAAAACTTCTCTCAACCCATTATAAATCAAACATCAGGCAGTGTAATCATAATCATTTAATGTAATAACTTTCTGTGAGGGAGCTTTTAGGGACATTTAACATTTAAGATGTCTGGTTCCTATCGCCACCACTGTAAACAACTGCGAAATGTTTCTCTAGAATGGACCACTTCACACAAACCAGCACAACTTTGTTTACATCGTAACCATTTAATTACGCAGAAATAATGACAAATCACTAAAATTCCCCTTTAACTGTATAATATCAGTTGTAAACAACAATTACCGGAGCATGATTGGCCAGTTTGTAGCTAACTGTCATAGGTCAATGAGTATTTTTCCACACTGCATCACACTACATTGGTCAGCGACTGCAACCAAATTCCAGCTTATGACTGGGTGTCTGGGAAAACAGCTTTGTCTCAGTAGTTACATTGTTACAGCACCGATCCTGAGAGAATTCAGGCGAACATGACATAGAATTCAGAATCCAGCACAAGCGTCCATCTGTGAGACTGAGTCGGGCAAGCATTTCTCAAGAGAACGGGCTCCTATGTAACCCCTCCACCCCACCCCCACAACCATCACCCCGTATACTGCTCACACGCATTTTCTCACACGCATAACATTAGCGGAAGACACAGTCAGAGCTTTCATAATGGATTATGGATTTGTGGAAGGAGGAGAATGGAGCACAGAGGAAGAGGGGCATGTCAGTGGCTTTCATGAACGAGTGGAAAGGAGGGGCCGGGGGGAGGAGAGGAAGAACAGAGACAGACAGATTGCACAGTGTTTGGGAGAGACTGCTCTAATGAGGGCGACAGCACTGGATCCAGTGACTCATCTTTCATAGCCCAGAACCAAACCACGGCCTGTTTATCAGACCAGCAAGCTGAGGAGGAGAGGAGCAGACAGAAGGAAAGGCATTTCATGGATGCGTACATGGATTTGAACTACTGCTTTGTTTGAATCAGAATCAGAATATCTGATTCTCTGAGTACAAGACAGTGGAATATTTCTTAGTGCAGATGTCAATATAAATTCCAGTGAAAATATGGAAAAAATACATAAAATACAGAATTAAAGAAATGCAGTGAGTGTGGCCTGTAATTATATCAGAAATATTATAGTTATATACAGTTGTGAATTACATACTCAAAATGTACAGGCACCCTCAGGGCCTTCTAGACTTTCAAGTGAGGACTAAAGTAAGGTTTACAGGTATGACTGTGTGTGTATATGTGTGTGTGTGTATGAGTGAGCGATGGTAGGAATGTATGTTTAATTTAATTTAATTTTATTTTATTTACTACACGTACATGTTTGTCAGATGCTGTGCACTGTGAGCTCCTGTAACCAGAACCAAATTCCTTGTATGTGTAAGCATACCTGGCCAATAGAACTTGATTCTGATTTTGATTTTAGATGGAAAATTATCCAATCAGAATTTTCTTCTCCTAGGTAGGTACATCCAAGCCAGCTCTCCCATTGGCTAGGACTTCAGGATCTAAAGCAAAAGCCTAACACCAAATTCACCACCAATATTGTCATTAGCTGACAGTGGATTCAATCAATCAGTTGCAATTTCCAAAAAACGTGGGACTGACTTCAAGAGGAAAACACCTTCTGGAAGGCTTTCTGGAAATCCTAGATACTCACTGACTGTGAGCATGAGTGGTAGCCCGAGTAGTGACTGCCTATCAGATGTTAGAAATGGAAAACAGTGGCAGCTCTATGTCAGAGCTTATTAGTGAAAGAGTAATTTGTGAAACCGCTACACGGTAAACTTTGTTCTAACGCTTGTTTCAAGCTTCACATAAATCACAGTTTGCTTAGTACTAACATACTACTAGAGTCCCATAGGGATGCTAGCTGAAAGTAGCATCATCATGCAGCTGTATTTTCCTCATTTTGACCATGTTCTGACATTTACTGCCTGAATAGAAGAACTAGCTCTAAAAGTCATGGTTCACCACCGATATACTGATAGACACAAAGGAATATTCTAGCACCTGTCTGCTGAATATGTAGCATATAGTCAATTGCCAAAGGCAATGATTTTAAAGTATTTGCCTGTAATTAGTGAAAGAACCGAAACAGGGACTGGCAACATTCTTAAACTAGAAGCCAATGACCATTTAACTTCTATTACAAGGCAGTTTTGAGCCAACTGTTTTTTTTTTTTGTATAGGACAATGCATCAAAATGATCATCCATTGTATCAATAGTAGGATACAGATATAGCAGATAGGAATGAGATGGAAAAACAGATTCCTTCCTTCCGGATTTCTTTAAAAGTGTGAGCTGTTAATGTAACCAAGATGAATAAAAGCTCCCACTTTCCGCACTGTGTGTATATATATATATATATATATATATATATATATATATATATATGAATGAACCAGGGCAGCCCCCACCCCCGCTCCCCCCACTCCCCAAAAAAATTATGCATACTCTCACTCACTCACTCACTCACTCACTCACTCACACATCAGATCATAGAGTGGTGGTGAGTTTGACGTCAAGTGCTCGGTCAAAGGAAACCGCACCTCCCTGTGTATCGACAGCAACCACATTCTTTTCTATGCAGCCTCTCCGTACGTCGTCCCCCTGTTGCTATGACAGCTCAGATTTATCCATAGCCCCTACGAGAGCATTGTGCATCGCACATGTGCACTAGCTGCCTGGCTGCCATGGTTACAGGACACATGTCGGTTGGGCATAGCTTCGCCCTGCTATCAGCTGTCACCGGTCCTACACTCACTGCCTCCTCAATGCACACTCATCAACTCCAAACCCTTTCCACTTTGAAACATTCAAAGCCTTACATACATAATTCAGCTTTTACTGCAATGCAACACTGCAAGGCGGGCCGACACCTTATGCTCAAAGTACTGTTTTCAAAGACTTAAGGGATATTTAGGATTTGGTTGGAGGCCTATTGCAATAGACCCAGAAGTGGACATCCCATGTTGAATAATAATGTAGGAATGAAGAAGAAAACTGGACCTTTTTTTGCCATTTTGAAATTCTTAATGAACTTAAATGAAAGATGCTGTTTGAACATAAATGATATATAACAGTCCAGTCTGGCTCAGTCTAAGCTGACCCAAAGCACGATTTGTTCAATAGTAATTTACGCAGAACAATAAAATATTGTCTGAAAAAAGTGGCTCCACAACACCGGACTCTAAACCATCAACTGAAAATACCTTCTGAAGATACAGTGTTAATAAATTTGTGATAATGTCAATGATTAAAATAATCCATTGAGACTGAAGTATTATATTTTTAGCGCAAAATATGTGGGTCTTGTAATCACACCCCATGTTTTGATTACTTAAAGTGCTGCTCAAATGTATTCACATTAAATATACATTTATTTAATTTCATTTAAAATGACGTTTTCATTTTGCAGCTTTGAGAACATTTAACAAAAAAAATACTCAAAGGCCTCAATGTGAAATATAAAATCAGCCTTTTCAGCATTGAAGGTGTCCACTTTGCCTTTATTACAGCTTCCATTCTTTTCAGGAGACGCACTTTTTGTTTTCCAAAGAAATCTGCAGGGATATTTTTCCACACCTCCAAAGTTCAGTCTTAGAGGTTGGTTGCATTTTCTGCTTCTTATAATCCAAACTGGGGTCTGGGCTCTTCGTTTGATTTGCAAGTCTTCTTCTTTTAGTCTATTTCTTTTTCTCAGTAACAGCTTCTTAACAGCTACACATCCTTTCAGAACCATATACTGTGTATACCGTTTATTTGATGGGGACATTTGGTGGTCTGTCGGGTCTTGCATGGTTATTACGTGTCCCATTTTCTCATTTTTATAAATTAGTTGAACTCCAGTTTTGGAAACTCCTGCTTTTTTCACTTATTTCCTTTAGACTTTTCCCTTCCCTGTGCAAGTGCATTGTCTTGTATGTAATCTTGTCAAATATCACTTGAAAAATGTCTAACTAGTATTTAAAGGAAGTGAAATATGTGAAAGGTGGTCTCGCTTTTGCATGGTGCTGTATTTCCATGCAAAACCAGACACCACAAAGGAAGCAGTTAAGGGCGACACAAGCAAGCTCGCCTACCTAAACGTCTAGCACTTAAATATGCAAGGGAAAAGTTCACACCCTGCATCGAGCCTGTATTGCTTTACAGGAGCAGACAGTGTCACTGGACCAGAGAGCAGAGAAGTGGGTCAGACAAAACACAGAAGACCTTGAGTTCATTTAACATATCACTGTTGTCTGAAGAAAACCTCCTATCTCCAAAATGGTCATTTTACAGGAGAAGGAAAAACCTACTTTACTTTTAATGTAAGTCAATGGAACCAGACATTTTTCCAAGTCATTTTGAGCTGTTTCTTTTGGTCCATGCATCATGAAATTTACACACAATGTAAAGAGCAATAGTTACTTGTAAATTAGGCCCAAACTGTAAAACGACAAAAACTGAGATATAAGGTTTTGTTCCAACAGCAATGATATAAATATACATGCACTCTATTCATTTCAACTGAAGAGCCGTTAATGAGGTGCCTCCAGGGTTGTGTGAGAGCACATGCATATTCCTCACTTACTCATCGTGAGCTGTCTGGAGAAGGGTGTGTCCTTATAATAACATTAACACCTCCAGTGCATGAAGACCCAGCCTTGTCTCTGCTGAGGCTCTGATGGCAAAGCACAATGCAAATAGAGGCCAGTCATGAATGAGCTAGTGTCAAATCATGCAAATGTTTTACATTGAAGATCCGGAGAGTTCACAGCATAGCATGCCTAAAATGCAAACGCAAAGATAAAGCATTCCAAATATGGGAGGAAAATACTCGGAATAATAAAACGCTGCGCATGCTTCTTAATAGATGCCATTTTACTATCGTTAAAAGTTGCCTAATAATGAGAACAACCGCATTTGAGCTTAAGTTAATTTATACTTCGCCGAGACATCTCACCACAGAAATCCCTCAATTTGCTGCTTAAATATGCCCAGACTGGGAGCAGCGCAGCTTCCAGATTTTCCTAATTAAGAAAGAACGCTTGCGTGTAGTCATTGAGGGACATACAACAAAGCTAATGAAACAATATGTTTGCTTTAGTCTTTGGCAAGATGTTCCCATTCAACACATCCTAATTTGTGGCCAGTCCTTTTTGTTCTCCAAAGTTAATTGGCCATTTGGAGAGATCAGACTGCTACATCTCCTCATAATGACTTCACCTCAGCCTTTGAAATGGTGTGGTACAATAGCCAAAGAACTGATTAAAACGTGATATTCTGGTCATCCAGACTTGCAGCAGGCTACGAGTCAGGCTGGATCTATTTGCACAGGATAGTCTAATCTTTATCCAAATGAGGTTTGCTCGGTAGAAAATGACCTGCTCAACCTGATATCCGCTTCAGTTTGATTGTCATTTGCATTTGAAGCATTTCATTTATTATTGTCTTTTTATTCACAGGCTCAGTTAATCACTTTTGTTCTATTACTAGCTCTGTGGATCTAAGGCTTTAGTTAAGAGCATTATCAGACTTCAGAACCATCACAGACAGTTGCTGATATCACAGTTTCTTTGAACACACACAGCACATTCGAAACCATTGTTGTCCTTTGAACATTGCTGTAGGGTATTGTTTAAAATGGTACAGTTTATCTAAGCATAGTTTTCCCTTAACTAGACTAACTGATGAGCTATTTTGTCTCCCTGCTCCTCTCTCCTGGGGGTGAGTGAAAAAACAAAAGGAGTCATTTCAATCAAGCCAAAGAGGCCCTGGGGGAGCTGCTCTGTTAGGATTCATAAATAAAGTAATAATTAAGCCGCTGACGCCTTTTTCCTATTCAGCAATAAAGAACCTCTTCATTCGGAGAACAAGGTGATAGACTGAACCGAGTATTTCAGGTGTTTTAGCTTAATAACATGCAATAGCATGTAAGATTTTTGAGAAAAGCTGAAAAAAATGAAAAAAAGAAGAGACTAAAATATGATGTGAGCACAAATCGGCCTGCAAAGCCTGAAATAAATATAGAGGCACCAGATTTGGCAGGAGTTTTTTGGACCACGTCATCCTTCTTTCCACATTAACGTCACACTCACAGGCCCAAAAAGAAGGTGCAACGTGATGTATAATGCAAAATCAACATTATACTGATGAAGATATAACAGATAGTAGATAGTGCACTTAGCTCCTCGGAAGACACGTCCTTCTCATTTTAACTAACCTCTCTTTGAATACTCTTTCAACGCACCCCCAAAAACCAGATTCATCCTCTTATGGGGGTCCGAAGCACAACTGACATTACAAAATGTTCTGCCTTACGTTATGTGCAATTACATATGTTCACCCGAGACGACGCCAAGTTCCCAAATCCTACATAGTGTTGCTTTAAGTAAGCACACCTCATTAAGGAGAAAGCGTACAAGTTAAGTGATACTTTTTAAATCCCACAAATGGGGAAATTCCACCTCCGCATTTAACCCATCCGTGAAGTGAAACACCACATACACACTAGTTAATACACACACACACACACTAGATGGCAGTGAGCACACTTACCCAGAGCGGTGGGCAGCCCTATGCACGGCGCCCAGTGAGCAATTGGGGGTTAGGTGTCTTGCTCAAGGACACCTCAGTCATGGACTGTCGGCACTGGGGATTGAACCAGCAACCTTCCGATCACAGGGCCAGTTCCCTAACCTCCAGCTCACAACTGCCCCAAGCTTATACATTCTCAGAAGAACACTGGCTGGTGTAAACCTACCACTCTACATTAATTCAGTACAGCTAAACGAACTCTGCACACTGCTGCACTAGCAAGTACATTCTATTAAAACATAGGCTAGTGTAAAAGTACAAGTACTAGGTACAGTTACTATTGGAGTCAGCTCTAACTGTACTATACTGTATGGCACTTCGCTGACTTTGCTTTCCTTTCACTTAAAACATATGGATAGTTTAATCGTTGAGCGGTAAACAAGGTCATTAAGAGCGATGTGATGTGACATGGTTAATTTCATAAACTCTGGTTTCTTTACATGACGGCGATAAGAACCAGGGGTCGCCATGTTTACAACTGTACTAGCTATCTATCCAAAATGGGCAGAGAACCGACACGTGTCATCTGAGTCGTGTAATGTTGATAACAGTGAAAGAGATAATGGTGCTTTGTATCACAAAATCCTGCACGTAGCTTTCCGCCACATGTGTCTCAGCATCAGGCAACATGTTCATAAGCATCTGTATCGTAGCTTTTGGGAGCATTAAGGGGCGTCAACTGTCCACCATCTCCACCGCTGTGAAGAATTCCAACTCTGAAAATTCCTCTAGAATGGCCCATTTCCTTCTGAAAGACTATGCACACAACATAATGATGAAATGACGGAAAACGTCTGTAAAATCGATGGAAGTCCCCTTTAAATACATGTGACATACAAAACCAGCATGCTGGTTAGATTTGAGCAATTTGCTCATACACAGCAAGGTGTAACTCAAACGTAAACATTAGAGAGGACATGTAGGGCATTTTCCAACACCACCATAAAAGTGAGCACTCAGAAAGCTCAACGCTCGTTTGTAAGGAAAGTTTGCCGTACTTGTGGATACTGCCTCAGCGGCCTAACACACGGCGGATACTGTATTCTGACCCATGTCACATGAAAACATGTATTTTAAGGCTAAGGTGTGATACATTTAACAAGGTATAATAATGAGTTTGCTATTCATCTAATCTGCCACGTGCTTTAACAACGGCCAGGGAAACCCCACCTTTAGCAAACAGGAATCATGGAACTATAGCGCTTTGGGTTTTGATATGGATGTAGTGTTTCATTCGGGGACGTTTCTCCTGACATGTAATGAATATTGCGTGGTTTTGGATTCAGGAATCTTCCTGGAGTGGTTTGAGGCTGATATGAAGAGCAGAAGTACACAGAGACTAGGAATATGAGCAAGTAGCAGTATGCTAATTGGATTCTCCGGCCGCAAGGCGAGCAGACCTGGCGGTCGGCCTGGGTGCACTGTTTCTGTCTGTTTCCTGTTTGGGATTTGGGGAAAGGGTTTTTAAATATTATAAGAATAAGCTCAGCTAGTGTTAGGAAGCGGAGCGCTTTGGCTTAAAACGCTGCATCCGTCTGATAATTCGGATATGACGGGCATTAGACGGCGGAGCTGGACTGCTGCTGGCTGATGGATCTTTATGAATGAGATCGAGAGAGAGAGAGAGAGAAGGGGGGGGGGGCGGAGAGAGAGAGAGTCAGAAAGAGAGAGAGAGAGAGAGAGAGAGAGAGGTGAGGGGGAGAGAGAGAGAGAGTCAGAAAGAGAGAGAGAGAGAGAGAGAGAGGTGAGGGGGAGAGAGAGAGAGAGAGAGAGAGAGAGTCAGAAAGAGAGAAAGAGAGAGAGAGAGAGAAAGTCACAGAGTCAGAGCGAGAGAGAGAGAGAGCGAGACGGCGCGCGCGGTTAATGAATGGTGCTAGTAGAAGACGTCACCTCCATTGTGACGTCACGGCCCTTTTATGGCGCGGCCGCTGAGCTCCATTCATAAAACGGAAAGAGCGAGGAGCGCGCGGTAGTAACGCTCTCAGGAGGATAACACAAGCACAGCACAGCAGACCGCGCGCTACACGGGCAGCTCCGGACTCCAGAAGAGCAGCCTGAGCGGAACCGTGTGGCTTGTCGCCGGCGGTGGCCACAGGAAAAAAAACACCCCCCCCCCCCGAGAACAAACCAAACAAAACCGAAGCCATGGTCACGATGGAGCAGCTCTGCGAGATGGAGTGCGGCGCTCTGAAAAGGCTGCTGAAGGACGACGGCGCCAAGCGCCTGCTGCTGGACTGCAGGTCCTTCCTGGCCTTCAGCGCCGGACACATCCGAGGCGCCGTCAACGTGCGCTGTAACACCATCGTCCGCAGGCGAGCCAAGGGCTCCGTCAGCCTGGACCAGATCCTGTCCGGCGACGACGAGGTGAAGTCCAGGCTGGTGTCCGGCCTCTACTCCGCCGTCATTCTGTACGACGAGCGGACGCCGGACGCCCACATGGTTAAAGAGGACAGCACGATCGCGCTGGTGCTGAACGCGCTGTGCAGGGACCCGTTCAGGGCGGAAGTCTATCTGCTGAAAGGTAAAAGCGCAAACATTAACTGACTAAGTTGACTAACTAACTCGCGCGGACCCGTTGCGCAGACCGAACGCCGCGTCGCCTTGATGCTGGCTCGCGTGCGCGTCCTTTGTTTACGTCACAATGCGAGTCGAATCAATAGTGTAAAACATGAGTCATTTGTTTGTTAGTGCTGTCAGCGCGGCCACAGAAGGAGCTCCACACTAATGATGTAATGCACAAAGCCCGGGCTGGGTGTGCGCGCAGTCTTAAGCATCCCGGAGATGCTGGACTGTTTCATCTATTCAGCTCCGTGCATGAAAAGATTCGCTGTCATCTCTTTATGCGTATTTCTGCAGTCCTCAGTATTTTCACGGGTTCATTCATTTCTTCCACACCACTGCCTTTAAGCAGTAGCCCGTTCCACACCCAGTGCTTTGTAAGAGCTGTGAAAATGGTCCACTTATACACGCCTTGTCCTGATGTGAAATCCTTAGGAAGAGGCCATCAGCGGCTATAAATGGGGGCATCACCTGTAGGCTAAAATGTGTGGTGTTGTCTGATGTTCTACATGTAGTGCATTTTTATAAGCATGTAAAATATTATATAATATATATATATATATATATATAACCTTTGCATGTGCCATGATGTGTAAGGAATATAATATCATGAAAATAATGAGGTTAAATATTCAACATATTTTTCTTTCTGCTTTATAAGCTTTATTGATCATAGGTTTTATCACAACACAGCATTCAAACCATTAAACATTATAGGGTTTACAGTCATTAGAAACATAGTACTTATCTGTGTATGTGTGTGTATGTATATGTGTGTGTGTGTATATAATGTAATGTAATATAATATAATATAATATAATATAATGTGTGTATATGTAGAAAGAACGGAGGCCTTGAATGTTCAAAGTCTTTGTTTTCCCCACAGGTGGCTACGACAGATTTTGCTCTCAGTACCCAGACTACTGTTTAAAGAGCAGGACGCTGCCTATGCCTAGTGCTGTGTCCAGTGCTCAGGCCAGCTGCACCTCCTGCGGGACTCCCCAACACGATCAGGTAAGAGAACGCAGGATGTTTAAAAGCCAGCCTGGATGGGTTGTGCGTAATCTTGAGTGTTGTCTGCCATCAGAAGCGTTTTTCTTTTTTCTCTGGGTTGGTATCCTTTCTCCCGGCTCTTTCACTCATCGACCGTTTCCTGCCGTTGCTGTTTAAGAGGAGCCAGCTGTGACGTAACACCGGACTACATCAATAGGCCGGTTCCGCTTCCGCAGAACTGAACACGATATTATGACATGTTTGAAACCATATGTCATCACTCAGTGTTTACATGTCAGTTCGGAAGCATCCTTCTTTATTAAGCCAGACGAATTAAATGTGATATTTTCTGAAGAAGTTGAGTGGAATGCTTTTTATTTGGATTTAGGAGTATTAGGTCATCACTCAGTGTTTGCAGGAGTGGGCTTGAATATAATGCCTGAGGACATTTAAGGGTAAACCGTATGGTGTTTATTTAAGGCCTCAACTGGGGTTGAGTATTTTCCATTCAGGTAGAAGTTCAGTAGCGTGTTTTGGTTTAGCCTCTCTTTGGACGTTTTTCACATATCAGTGAACCGTAGCGGTGCTTCTGAAAATATCTGCCCCAACAATAAGAAAAGCAAACGTGATCCTTCGCAGTGATGTAATTTACTCTGAATGAAAATGTAGAAATGTGCTGCTCACTGAAAATAAACGAAACAGTAAATAAACCGTGCGTTGTCTTTTTGTTTTATTACAGGGCGGACCTGTGGAGATCCTACCTTTCCTGTTTCTTGGTAGTGCCCTCCATGCCTCTAAAAAGGACGTGTTAGACGGTATGGGCATTTCTGCTTTGCTGAATGTGTCTTCGAATTGTCCGAACCACTTCGAAGGGGCCTATCAGTACAAATGCATCCCAGTGGAGGACAACCACAAAGAGGACATCAGTTCTTGGTTCATTGAAGCCATCGAATTCATAGGTACGCTCACTAATTTGCTTTTAATCAAATCTAGCGGGCTTCCTTTTTCTGGGAATTGGAATTTCTGAAATGCAAACAAACAGTGCAGGACCGGATTTGGGTGCTGGATTGTTTGTAAATCGGGCTCACTGTGCGTTGCTGCTTTTCATTGTGAATGGCTCGGCGTTCATCAGTAATTAACAGGCTCATTTGCATCACAGAACTCTCCTTATGTTAGTCGCTCTCACACCCACGGTTTTAATCCGTCATCTATTTCCACCGGCAAAGCGTTTGCTGGGTGTGCATTAATTTGCAGACCACTAATAGGTAATGTTTTAGAGACTGGTGTAATATGTAGACCTGGGCTGGGCTGAAAAGGATAGGTCTGCTCCTTGAGCTCGAAGGCAGCTGGAATGAGCGTTCTTCTGATGTGTGTATGGGTGGGTCCCCCGCAGGCGGGGGTTTCCAATGCTGTGGGTGGGGGATCCTTGAGATTTGACTCCAGTGCAGCGCATCATCCGCAGTAAAACAGCACCCCAAAGTAGGCTTGCCGCATTTGAGAGTGTGTGTGTGTGTGTGTGTGTGTGTTGGTGGGGGGGTATGCGAGTGTGTATGCATGCGTCAGAGTGTGCAGCTTAGGGACCAGAGTCTGACTCATCCACCATTTGAGGGTACTCAGTTCCTTCAGATCTGTGTGTGTGCGCGTGGAAGAATATGCATTGCGCCTTCATGTCTATACACACAGAGGTGAAACCTTAAGTACAGCCCGCTGATCTATGAGCTGACTGACATTTGTCTGTCAGGAAGAGAATAGATACTCTTTCCCTTTATACTGTCATCAATTTCCACTTCTTTAATTAGCAGCTTGTTGGTAGCGGCAGGGCGTCAATGTTTACATGTTGCAGTGGGGTGGAAGGTGTGAAAGTCGCCACAGGCAGTCTTTTTTTGGTCTAAGAGGTGCTGAAAAGCTCCAATGTGCTTCTGGCTGAATCGTTTAGCATTTAGCATTTCATAGTTGTTATTAGTGGGCATGGTGTTGGATACACAATTTCCTTTAACTTTAATCAGAGATCTTACATTTTTATAACCTCTTCTAAAATTCCTTACATCCAAATTGGGCAATGAAAAAGCACACTAGCACCACAACTTTCTATCCGGCAAACTAGCAATATAAATAGGATCATCATTAATGGGCCAAACTGACGCCTTATTAAATATCATCAATCAAATAAAATGCAACATTAAAACAAAGGTGTTCACTCTGACATTTCTTTAGTAAAAGCTTTTTTGTCTTTCATCTCTTTCAGTCTTGTGATTATTGTAAGTAAAAATACAGTAGATTTGTTGCTGTTATAATAAAACCTTTGAACTGGTGATGTTCTGGTTTAACACTTGCAGTGACGACTTGAAAGACTTTTCAGAATTTCAAATGGATCTTTTGCCAAGTTCACACAATGTAAAAGGGCAAATGTCTAAACTATGTAAAACAAAAAGTAAAATTTTTTTTGTGACAGATGGGATATTTTGTCATCTTGCTCCCTTTGTTGTTAGAAAACCTCATGTCTTTGCAGTAATTGCTTTATCAACATTTACGTATGTCCATCCAACCAAAATGACAAAGGAAAAGAAATTTTGAGTTATGCGTTCACATGGAAACATTTCTCCCTTATTAGTTGTCATTCATTGTTCGTACTTCATCTCTAACGGAGTGTTTCTCCTCCTCCAGACTCTGTGAAAGACTCAAACGGTCGTGTGCTGGTGCACTGTCAGGCTGGCATCTCCCGATCAGCCACAATCTGCCTGGCCTACCTGATGAAGAAGAAACGCGTGCGCCTGGAGGAGGCCTTCGAGTTTGTCAAGCAGCGGCGCAGCATCATCTCGCCTAACTTCAGCTTCATGGGTCAACTACTGCAGTTCGAGTCACAGGTGCTGGCCACCTCGTGCTCCGTGGAAGCTGCCAGTCCTTCGGCCACGCTTGGGCCAAAGTCTTCCTCCTCCCCGAACTCGCCCTACATCTTCAGCTTCCCCGTGTCCGTGGTGCCGCATGGACAGCCCAGCAGCCTCTCGTACCTGCAGAGTCCCATCACCACCTCACCCAGCTGCTGATAAAACATTCTGGCCAGCAAGACCTCCAGACTGTATGAGGAGAGCTGTGCCAAAGACTTGTTTACCAGCATCATGAAGGATCCATGATTGGGGCAATGGGCATCTCTCCAAATGGCAATCAGAGGTTCAGGACAACAAGAGAATTTCTTTGCCCAAATGAATAAGAACTTTCGAGGCTGATATGGGGTGTGGTAGTTCAGTCACTGAACTTTTCTAGGACAAGGAACATGAGGAGAAAGAAGGTAGAAGAATGAGTGATAGTGGTACATTTGTTCTTTTACCTGAGGGTTCTTCCAAAGCGTTTCTGTATTTGGTAAGCTGGGTTGGAAGAGAGCAGTGGGGGCAAGGACTTGTCTCCCCTCCTACTTCTCCTTTTTTCCTCTCTTCCTGATGGAGAGCAGGAGCCCTTCAGCTGGGACAGGACTCTCCGGTCTTTCCATTTATCACTCCAAACCACCTCCCAACCGGAAAGAGGACTGGTAGAAAGTCTCGGCTCCTTCAGCAGAGACGGACCTGCTGGAGCTCTAGGACAGAGGCCTCATGTAGTGAGTCTTTTATTTAGGGTTTTTATTTTTGGTCAGTGCCTTGCACAGAGAAGGTACAGGACATCTGCGGGCTCCTCTGGGCAATTGTCCTGCCTTTAAACGTAGGATCAGATACCATTCAAAGGCTGACTGACGGGCAACTATTGCAAAGCGACAAAAAGCATTTCAATCTGCAATACAGACATGTTCTTCTCGGTTTCTCTCACTAAAAATAGAGCAATAACTTCTCCCTGCCTCTTCCCCGTGGCCACCAAAGCACTGTCGTGTTTTCAGCGTCCGTCACATTGTATGACCGTGCTTTGTAAGGGTTTCTGATTTCTGAATTGATTGCTCATTTGTACAGTAGCAGACCCAGCCATTATTTCTGCTGTATGCCTTACAGATAATGACTGTGGAATTCTCCAGTACGGAATGTTCTCATTTTTAGATTACTATGGTACAGATTGTTTTGTGGAGGGCACACATTTTGATAGGTCACTTGTCTAACCACTGTAACCTTACTTTTGTATGTAAAAATAATCCTGTTTAGCTACTGCAACACTCGTCACCAAGGGCCGGATACACTGAGCCACCTACACGTACAACGACACTGGAGAATACATGAACATAGCGAAGACTGAGATGCCCACATTTTTCACGGCCTTCCTGAGAGGTTGTTTGCTTTAGTTTTCCCACTTTAGTGCTCAGATGCAGCTCTGTAAGAGAATCTGCATTTCAATTCTTCAGCCTTGCCTTTTGGATGTTTCCAAGGGGGTTAGAATGCTTTCCTCCCCCACTCCTTTCCTTATGAATGTGGGCACCTTTTCTAGAGCACTTTTAAGTGATGCAATATTGTATTATAAGTCGAGATTTCTTTTGCACATGGTTGGAGTAGAGACAGCTGCCTAGCTGAGTACTGTGCGTTTGTTACACCCATTAGAGCTTTACTTTGTACGTAAACGATATGGTCTGTCACCAATCACTGATGAATGCAATACTTTTTACTGTACCTTGTCAACTGAAACGTTAGTCTGACTGCCCATGGCAATATCATTCTGAAGGGTTCAATTTTTAAACCTTACCCTGTTTTGTTGTATATGTATATTTTATTTATTCCTCGAGTTCCATTGTTAAATATAACAATGTACTTTAATGAAAGTCTCGTGTGCTTCTTTGAAGGCCAATTTTAAACAGTTCACTGCATTGACGGATTATTAGCACAAGAGCTACCTTCCCCTTTGAGAAGACGTGGTGCATAAGGTAAACAAGAGAGTTGAGCAAGGAAATTCCTGCTTACAGCGCCCCCTTGTGTAGTTCCTCTGCAATTTCAACTTAAAAGAAAACGCAGAGAGACCGAGTATGTTCCTTTACCCTGTGGGTAATTCAGTAGAAAACATTTTACAGAAAACTGCACAAAAGCTTGAAAAAAACTCAGTAATTAGTCTGTTGACTTCTTTTATTGCAGCTTCCAACCTTTTCAGGACTGTTTTCAGTTTTTAAAGAAAACCTTAATTTTACAAAGTGATTTTACATTTTCTGCTTCTCACTATCCAAGTAATGCCAAACATACCATGATATTAAGATCTGGACTCTGGTGTTCAGTCCTTTGTTCTGAGAACACATTTTGTCCATTCCCTTTTCTTTTTCAATAACCTCTTGGCAGCTACACATCCTTTCAGAACCATAGTGGTGGTGTCTTCCAACAGTGGAAGGATGGACAAACGCCTGACGGATTTTTTTCAGAGCTGTAACAATAATGGAGCTTGATTTTCTCCAATCTCTCCTACATGAAAGCTTTGACTTCTGTCAGTCTGATAGTGAACATTTTGGTGGTCTACCAGAGACTTCTGGTAACTAACTTTCTCTATATATTATTTTACTTGCCTTCCTCTGATTTTCTCCTTTCTTATGCAAGTGGATTGTCTCAAATGAACAACTTGTACTTAATGGCTGTTTCAGCTGAAAATACCAACTGCAGGATGGTTTCTGACTTTCACAGTTCTGTATATTCATTACACACATTCAGCCCATTAGTAACTGCTAAAGGTGATGTAGATCAAATCGCTCCAAGCTCTCCTGGATGTGAAGTGCTACAGGACAGTGGTTAGTGTTGATAGCACATATCCTCCACAGTATTTGCAACAAAAGTACTGATTATAACCCCCCCCCCCCCCCCCAAGTGTGATCAGTCTAATAAAAATCAACTGTAATCTGCAAACAATCTAGCCCAATCATCCCACAAGATGTCAGTTGCAAAATCCATCCAGCTGCTGCCCAAATCTTCCCACCTGCTCTGCAATCGGATCAACCCAGCAGAACGGCCTTTTCCATAGAACAGAAAAAGTGACTCACGGGTCCACAAGGCCACGGTGTGTAAAGGGTGTGTGGAAAGAGACACAGAGCAGAAAGAACGTATGACATATGTACTTTATTAAGACTGGTTTACATGATTGAGGAGTGTTCAATTAGTCTGCAGATCGCTTGTGGTAAATGGCCCGTAGTTGGATCTGGTTAAGGTACACCAAAACAAAAAAAGAGGAAATAATTTGAACAGTGAGAAACATGAGAAGCGGCCAGGCTGAGAGAGCGAATGATGGACAGCGTGCTCACAATCAAAGGTGGAAAGAACATTTGTGCCCTCTGTCTATTATAAGCCCCAGTAAGCCAAACTCACGCAACAGTGGAGCACCAAACCAGAGACTGTATATAATTCGTGATAAATGCCCCCACAGAACTTGCCAGGGAGACAAAAGTCTGAATGCCTTTTCGCTCCACTTACATAACCCTGTGAATGTGCAAGCGATGCTGTTGATAAATCAGTAGTGTTGGAGGAAAGAAGTTACTCTGTCTGAGTGTAGAAGAACCTCTGCAAGAGATTACACTGGAATGAACGAGTAAAAAACCCCAAAACAATAACAAAACTGCCCTTTAGTTAGTCATCCAAAAACCGCTGATGATATTAAGCCGCACAGAATTATTCACCAAGGAAAAAGGAAAGGTATGAAAGCAAAGCTCCACTTCATTTACAGTCCTAATGAACCCAACTCTTCATCAGTAAACAGCACCGAGAGCTTCACCAAGGCATCGTCCATTATATAACCAGTACATTACAGGACATCTTTTTATTCAATGTCATTTTCAGATTCTTTAGAATAACTTAAATCCTGTCTAAAAGTGCAAGTCCTTAAAAAGTTGTGATTTATGATTAAGCTACAGCAAGGTTGAAAATTCTGACCAGTTTCTTCCTGTGCAACGTCAAATGATCCCAAGTGAACATGTTAATATTTTGCTATTAAAGGCTTTTTCGTAGAACGGGTTTCCACACGTGTCCACCTTCTGTGCCCACTCAGAAACCTTTCTAAGGCTTTCAGAACAATTTGTTAAAAAAAACAACAACAACAACAACAACAACAAAAAAAAAGTCACAACACAACAGGAGCAGCCGACTGGCTTCACGGAACGGCATTAAGTGAAATAAAATAAAGTCAAATAAACGGCGGGTCCCGATAGAGTGTAACGGTGACATGGTCCATGTCATAGTGTAAGTTAACTTTAAAATAATGCAAAAAAACAAAACAAAAACAACAACAACAACAATAAATCACGATAAAATGGTCAAAAAAGGGAAGCCATGTGAACTGTAATGCTTGTCCAGGGACCGTGTTAAAACAGTATTAAAGGGTAAAGGGGTGGCAAAGAGGTCACTTGTTGTCTTTTCTTTCACACACCATCATTCAGAGCAGACTGTAAGCTCACTACCTCCCCCACCTCCTCTCTCTTCCCCTTTAGCCCTGGATGTCACAGCCACTGCCCTGACTTCTGACCGCACTTCACTCTTAACCCGTCTCCCAGCAGAGACGTGCGGGGATAGACTGTGGTCCAAGGCAACTCTTCCAGGTAAACACTGTGGGAAGGGGGGGACGTTAGGGAAAAAAGAACCGACAGCAAAACAAGGCAGGCAATGCAGGAATGAGGTGTTTATGGGAAAGGCAAGTGGAAGTAGTGAGGCAGGAAGAGGAGAGCGAAGCTGGAGGAGGTGCTGGAGGCCGTAATGTGTGTGAAGTGTTTGAGTAACAGTCTGAGCAGTGTGCGGGAGGCCGCAGCAGACGGAGGTGAGGCCGGAGGGGATTGGGGGGTACACTAAGACTTCTGCTCGGCTGCTGCTGGGGGCTGCGCTGTGCTCTCCGGCTTCACTATCTGGTATGTGATGAGGTACTCTGGGTAGGCCTGGATAGAACCGTGCAAGAAAACAACCAGTGAACAAACAAAATAAGAACATCCTCTATTCTGTTCCAGATGAGACAGTAAACCATACATGTCAAGCAGTGCCCTCTAATATTGATCACCTGTGGTTGATCATGACTACAAGGATAAAAGCTTTTTTTTTTTTTTAAAGTTTGAAATTTAAAAATATTTTAACTTCAAGTCATTTTGTTAGAAATTTGTTTCTGGTTTGCAGAGATAAAGACAAAAATGCATGGAAAAGTCCTGGATGGTCATTTAAAACAAACCTGTGTCTAATTATATACAACTAATTTAACATTAGTGCATCATAACTCATAATTTAACACACCCGATTCAATTAATCAAGCCTTCAGGAGTGTTTTAATGTGAGAATTAAGTGGATATGATTGGGGTTGCAATGAAACTAACCAATCATCAGGAGCAAAATATATTAACCTTCTAATCTATAACTTCAGCTAATTACGTTCATAACTACAGACTATACATTATTTTCACAGTAGCTTCAGAACATTTGGTAGAGCATTACACAAACTATGTGCACATGAATCATTCACAGTATGTTCATGAACAGTAAAGTAACACTCCATTACAATTAAATAATCATTCTGACACTTCCATTAAATACATTCATTGATGAGTAACGAACATAATGTAATTCATCAAAAATACACTCAATTGCTCAGTTTACGCTTCAGGAAACGTTCATGTATACTTTACAGTACACATTCTACCTTTACAGGGAACAAATAGGATTATGAGCACATGATATTCAAACGGTATCCAGAATGCAGTAATTACTGAAGGACTGGAAAAAATAAATAAACGGTACATTTTAATGACATTTCACATTCCTTACATTACATGAACCAGCGCACAAGTTTCCTCAAATATTCACAAAAATTTCATAGGATGACGACCCTGATTGTGTGGTCATGTAACATTAGTAGGTATTGAGTAGGTATTGCAATAAGCTTAGATTTTGTATCAATCATAAATGATTTATGACCAAAAACCTTTTGAACAGTACTGAATGCAACTGGGATCTCTTGAGCAGGCCTCCATCCCATGCTTAGTACAGCAGGCTGTTTAGTCCCTGAATAGATTTTAATTGTTTAATGAACATATTATGAAGTATAAAGTACGAATCAGTGAGTGGATTTTCAGCTAACTGCATTATGTAATTACTCATTAATTATGCACATTATGCTCATTACTCATTAATTCATGTACTCAACGGAAGTTGCAAGTGATTACATAATTTAAATGGAGTGTTAGTGTAATGTTTATGAATATGCCACAAATGTCTCAGGAATACAAGGTTACTGTAAATCATTATTGAATAATTCATGGCAGTAACTGAATAATAAGTAATAAGATTTAAAACTGAATAACACCTTAAGACTATTTACATCTTGCATCAACATGCACTTCGAGTGAGATTTTACTTTGTATGAAAACCAGGTGGAAACAAACCCAGGATGCACTGTGGTCAGATTATACATTGTGAGGTGGTTAGAGACGGTGATGGTCTTGACATTCATCAAAAGTGCAAAAAGAATGCATTTTCTACATCTGCAAACAACTATGTAAGCAGAAACGCATCTGACGAGTGCGGACTAGCAGGTGAGAGGATAATCAAGGAAATGCAAGGTGGAGGACACGCAGGACAGGAATTTTTTTTCCTGGAACCAAGTGCCTTCTTGCACTTGTTGGATGAAAATGCTTAAGCTTGTTGATTCATATCGGAATGGGAAAAAAAAGAGAACGTAAACAGGAACGATTGTGTGTGTGTGTGCTTTCATAAGGCAAAGTAAAATCGGATCTCGTTTGGCCACAGTGGAGCGCATTTTAGTGAAAAGTGTAAATGGAATTTGGCCAAAGTAAATTCAGACATGATCCAGACATGAAACACATGTTAACGCAATGTAAACAAGCTCAGAGGGTTAATGGGGTCAAGAATCAGTCTTCTCTACACTACTGTTGTGGACATTTAGTGCTTTTCGTTCTATGTTAATAAAAATATCACCGTCTGGTATCTCTCAAAAAATAATGTTTATTATTATTACCAAAACAGTTCTGCTTCTAAACCTTTGGCCTGGAGTGTTAACTTGGGTAAACTGCCAAGTATGTGTATTCTCTCTCTCTCTCTCACCTGTTCCCCTCTGTAGATGACGTATTCTGCATAGGCCAGCCCATTGACACTGGGGCGGCCAATGACCGAGTGGTGCCCAGGAGGAGCATGGGCCATTTTCATGGCACTGAACTGTAGGAAGGATTTGCCTAGGGTCACTCGACAGAACAGCATTTGCCTGCAAAACACAAAAGCAGCCAGCACATTCCGTGAGCCACAGCACCACCGTCTGGTCATGTAAATGAACTGCTTTTTCTAAGGCACTGCATGAGTGCGGATCTGTGAGCAGTGGGGACTGGAGTACCTGTGGCAGATGTAGCAGGAGCGGTCCTTGTGTGTGGGGCAGCCGGTACCACCGCCGATGCCGTAAACATACTGGTTGCTCTTGGAGGAGTTCTCTGCAAAGTAGATCCCTGCTCCAAACATGCCTCCTATATAGGCGTGTCTCTCATCAAAGCCTTTGTGGATTATAGCGTTAATGAAGGGAGACCCTGCAGAGAGAGAGAAAATAGAAGAGCTTTAGTAAAAGTCAGGTGCCCAGAGGAGAGCCACCAAGATTTTTAACTTGCCTGCCCCTCGATTTTATAAGTTAACCTTTAAAAACAGCTTTCATGAGTGATACAATCATACTGTAATCTGACATGTCTTGATATTCATAGCTCATTCATATTCATATATTTGATTTGTATAGCTCAGTGAAACAAGTAGAGAAACGGTCAGTTTTTTAAATTTATACATAACAAAAAATACTACACTTTTGTTGGCAAGCATTGGATGCCATATTATGATCTGAATTTGATGACCGCTAAAAAGGCCCATACCCAAACATTTTTCTGCAAGTTCCTTTCATGACGTGTGGATTTATGTGCCCAAAACAGTTAAAACTCGTTTTTATAAAGACTTTTAAACAGTTTTTGTTACTGTAACCTTTAATACTGACATATGCAGATATGCACCATGTTGTGCCTTGCTCAGAAAGCAGCTCAAGCTGTAATATGCTTTATAGTGGTGATGTGAACAGGCATGAGTTAAATTGCAGCAGGCTGATTGGGAGGATATAAGTAAATGCACATATTTTCATGATATCACAAAATTCATTTCAAGCTTTTCAGCTTAGTTTTTATATATGACCTGTTTGGACTGCAGAGTGAACAGTATGTTTAAAAATGTTTACAGATTACATCAAACTCTTACATCAAATAAAAGGGAGGGTAATTCAGTTTTCCTTGATTTGGACCCTTCAAATAATTGAATTTGATGATAGAAGTTAAATACAATCTCTTTTTTGGTCACCGTTTGATACTGAAACATGAAAATTAAGTATCTAAACACATAATGATGTAATTACTTTTAAATAGTACACCAAAAGTACAGCAATAACTCGATGCGTCACAGTTATTAAGTGAGCCAAGTCCTAAATAAATAAATAAATAAATAAATAAATAAATAAATAAATAAAAAGTAAATTGCTTAAATTGCTTGTAAATTGCTTGTTAAGGGTGTAGAACAGTACCGTGGAATAACATTCTCTCGTTATGGTGATTATGGTTCTCGTCTGCGATCTCCTTCTGCCTGTGTGAATACCTCTCCCTCAGCTTCTTGTTTACCACCTTCTGGATCTGCATACATAAACACAGACTCTCATACACAAAACTCACCAGCGCTGCCTGTAACCCAGTATACAGGATGAAATTCCAGCTAACATTTAGAAAACCACATGTGAATAAGTTTGTTTATTTTCAGTGAGCTTGCTTGGTGCGTACCTTCAGGATGTTGTACCTGCTGAAGACTCCACCCGCATTGCCTCCGTCCCTGTGCTCTCTGATCGTGCTCTGCAGCTGAAACATGCACAAAGAACAGAGCTTGCAAAATGAGAAAAAAAAATACTGTACAGCAACAGTTCACTGTGCTGCTTGGAGCTTTATCAGGGTTTAGTAGCACAGATCTGCTCTCCACTCACCTCCTCCTCCACAGACTGAAATTCCTTATCATCAGGGGCCAGGTCAATCAGGACTGTGCCCTGACTCGCACAATGGAATGTCAGGTATGGGTTGGCACCTGCCATACAGGAGACAAATACACATACACAGCTGTGAGCGCCAATCTGTTTTGTTATTACACTGGGCAAGGTAATCAGATATTAATGATGAATGACATGTCATTTAACACTGATACTTGACAGGTGATAAGCAAACATTCTGAGAAAGTGAAATAACAGAAAAATAAACACTTCATTTTTCCTATAGAGTAATTAGAGCTCCTTATTTGGGCATGACACAGACTACAGAATGACTTCAGAGGTCTGGCGATGCATCATAAATTCTGATTTGTGGAAAAAAGTACCGCTCTAATTATGTTTTAGATACTGCCCAGCCCTAAAGTGATGCCTGAATAAGGCAAAATTGTCTGACACTGACCTTGCTGACCGCCCAGCAGTCTCTCGATGCCTTTGATAAGCTTGTGGCGGTGGCCGTATGCGTTGATGCCGATTTCCTTCAGCTCCTCGTGGCCCATATCAGCCAGAACATCCAAGGTGATCTGCACAAGACAGCGAAACCAATCAGACCCATAACAGAGAGGCAAGCAGGATATGACCAACAGGAGAGCAGGAAGCGTGAGGAGGCGAAGAAATGGGCAAAGGGTCAGTCTGTCCAGAGACGATTTGGATGCAGCTGTGCACTAAAAACACAGAAATCCAATCCTAAGACGATTCCCGCAGCCTGTTCACATACAGCAAATTCCTCCTCCTAAGAAGATAAACTTGGTAAATTGCAGGAGGTTTGGACAGGGATTAGAACACATGACTCAGAAGGCACTCTTTAATCATGGCCACATCTATATGAAAATTCCTCCCACATACACACGCAGATGATGATTTAATGGTAATAGATGCGGCAGTCAGAAAGAGAAGCAGCTGAGAGCCTGTAGGCGTCTCCAGGGATAGAGATGCTGAGCTGGTGGCAGATACGGCAGCAGCGGAGAGGGGGTCAGAAACGTCTCCCTGTAGGCTTACTATTCACTCAGCGTCCTCCTCTGTCAGCCACTATCATCTTTCCCTTGCACACTCCCAATTTCAATGGACCACTTATTGGCAATACATCACAGCCATGATAGGACTGCCACAGGCTATTAGCCCAGGAGCCGCTGTCCTCTCCCTGCCTCTCACTGCCCCCCCCGCCTCTCTCAGCAAACACTGTACTCTTCAATCAACAGGCACGCAGGCCCTGCTGAGACACCGGTTGAGGACATGATGGTTACAGACATCCGAGATGCTACCCCGTTCAGAGCCGCAGAGGACAATTCCATAGCTGTCTGTCTCTTGGCAAAAGGCTGGGAAGAAGTTCAAAGGGATGTGGAGAGATGCAGCTGTTAGCCTAATGAAGGCAAGGTGAGACAAATGTACTGAGAGCTTTGCTGCCAGCAGCAGTAACAAGGAAATGAGGCACAGTGGTACACCCAGAGAAGAGCCCTGCTGAACACAGCACACCCAGCAAGCCACTGATGAGGTCGATGCAGTGTACTGAGTGAGGAAGATGCCAAAGAGTGACCACAGATTCCCAACAATTAGTTCTCTCTCTGAACTCTGATTCGGTTACCTATAACTCTACAAGTAACTTGTTAATCACCCCTCAGCGACAGAAAAAGCAATGACAAGCGAGGGAGGGAGTGGAGCAAGAGAGAGAGAGAATGAAAGAAAAGAAAGAAGAGCGAGAGAGAGCGAGAGAGCGCGAGAGAGAGAATGAAAGAAAAGAAAGAAGAGCGAGAGAGAGCGAGAGAGCGCGAGAGAGAGAATGAAAGAAAAGAAAGAAGAGCGAGAGAGAGCGCGAGAGAGAGAGAATGAAAGAAAAGAAAGAAGAGCGAGAGAGAGCGAGAGAGAGAGAGAGAGAGAGAGAGAGAGAGAGAGAGAGAGAGAGAGAGAGAGAGAGAGAGAGAGAGAGAGAGAAAGAGAGAAAGAGAGAGAGTAGATTCTCTGTAACTAAGACTTCTTTGCCCATAATTCTCTGAGCGAGAGGGAGCCCAAAGCAAATGAGAAAAAGTAGGAAAGTGTACAGGAAAGAGATGTGAAGAAAGAGAAAATGAAAAAGTGTGTGCGCAGAGAGCGCACCCATGAAAGCCAACCACGCAATCAGGACAGCTTCCAGCTGCTTTCCGAATACCCCTGATGGGTCACTGCAGGGACCTTTTCTGTTCATCTACGTGCAAATGAGCAGCCAGCATGGCCCAGCGTGACAAACGGCACCATCCAGTCCTCCCAGAGATGAAAAATCAGAGGATCAGAGAAAATGATCAGAGTACAGACGGACAACTCTGGATCCAGCAAAATGTACCCTACCACGGAGGGTCAGCCTACTGACCCCAGCGCACCCTCTCACTCTCAACCACAGGTTTAAGTACTCAGAGGTGTTATAGAGCTTCACTGTAGCGAGATCATGAGATGCATGCAACATTATAGTAGCTGGCTATGAATGGAGCTGGATGGAGATGATAGACTGAGGGTGAGTGTGGGAATACTGAAAAGATGATGATCGCAAGGCAAGTTACATTATATTTGCATAGCTTTGAAGAGACAAACTCAGATCTTCCTGCAGAAAATGACAGCTGCGTTTTTGCACTGCAACCGACGCTAGCAGTATAGAATGAAGTACAGAAGCAACTGTATATATATAGAAGTGTTTTCACCTGTTCCCGCTCAAAAATATCTCTCAGATGCTCAAGCCCCAGACTCTTCAGGAACTGGCTGATGTTCATATCCAGGATAGTAACTAAAAAAAAAAAAAAAAAAAAAGAGAAAACAAATAGCTGATTTAGAATAAAACCACAAATCCCTCACATTAAAGCCATTGTCTACAAATTTACTTTACATTTTCAAACAACTGAAAAAAATCCATAATATTTGCTCTTTAATACATAATCCACTGATAATGAAGACATTTTTCTAAATCTAAGCATGTAAACTCATTTGTAATCAGAGGTTTCAGATACTCACTCTCTCCTTCTTTCCTCTCAGCCCCTGTGGCCCCATTGGCTGGCCCTGAGGCACCAGTCGCAGCCAGCTCAGACAGAGGCCCAGCCAGGTTATCAATGCTGCTGGCAGCTGACAGGCAGGAGGGTGTAGATGCAGGGGAAATGACTGCAGCACTGACCACAGTGGCCTGGGGCTTAAAGCAGCTAGGTAGGGCATCGGGAGGCATGGCGTCGATCAGCAGCGCTCTGATATCGTCAGCCTACGCAAAAAAAGCAGAGCTAGTTTCGTCTCTACACCTTTACTGGAAATGTGAAAATCCAATGTATTGTAATTATATTCATAAAGCCTGCCACTTCAGTTTCACACCGGAGCTTGAAGGTGTTTGTACTTATCTATTTTTAAGGCACAACATGTTGTACAGTATTACAACCCCAATTCCAATGAAGTTGGGACGTTGTGTAAAACATAAATAAAAACAGAATACAATGATTTGCAAATCCTTTTCAACCTATATTCAACTGAATACACTACAAAGACAAGATATTTAATGTTCAAACGGATAAACTGTTTTTTGCAAATATTCACTCATTTTGAATTTGATGCCTGCAACACGTTCCAAAGAAGTTGGGACACTGGCAACAAGATTATCAGCGCAAAGTTCAAAAGCCAGCATCTCTGATGGTGTGGGGGGTTGTGTTAGTGCCCACGGCATGGGTAACTTGCACATCTGTGAAGGCCCCATTAATGCTGAAAGGTACATACAGGTTTTGGAGCAACATCTGCTGCCATCCAAGCAGCGTCTTTTTCAGGGATGTCCTGCTTATTTCAGCAAGACCACGCCAAGCCACATTCTGCACATGTTACAACAGCGTGGCTTCGTAGTAAAAGAGTGCAGGTACTAGACTGGCCTGCCTGCAGTCCAGACCTGTCTCCCATTGAAAATGTGTGGCGCATTATGAAGCGCAAAATACGCCAATGGAGACCTCGGACTGTTGAGCTACTGAAGTTGTACATCAAGCAAGAATGGCCCCTGTCCCAACTTCTTTGGAATGTGTTGCAGGCTTCAAATTCAAAATGAGTGAATATTTGCAAAAAACAATAAAATATATTGAACATTTTCTTGGTCTTTTATTTGATTGCTATGTTATCCATGACCACAAGTGCAAAAGTAAAGACAAGTTTAAAGTTAAATTTAAGTTTGAAAAGACAAATACTATCTTACACTTACATCCTGTTTTGCATGAATGACTGTGATTATGGTATTTTCTGTATTCTGTGGCAATAAAGGGCTAAAACAGACGCTAGTTTACTTTGCTATGCAGTATGGATATAACATCCGAAGCCGAGGAATTAAAGGTCGGCAGATCTGAGGTTTGGCCTGTGATACTAACACCTGCAATAGTGCTGTGATTGCCGCGTTTCACTGGTGCCTCATTACTAAAGGTTATGACAGATGTATTTACTGCTAGTCTTTCTGACATGCATTTGAAGGGGACACGGTCTTAAATACAGTTTTTTAAAGAGAAATTCTCCCCAATGTATCCATTGATAAAATGTTATGTGTACTGACCCTACAGATTTTTTGATCCATGGCACAGAAAACACTCAATCTCTTAGAAAAGCATGTCTGCTTTCAAACACTTTCCTACTCACATATATCACATAGATATATGTAGAGTTATATACAAGTATTGTGCCATTCTGGACAATTGGCCTGCAAGAGAAGGTGCAGCTGCGTATTTGAGTCTCTGAGTCTGCCTGTGCGAGTGTATTACCGTAGCGAGGTCAAGTGGCGTCTGGCCCTCTTGGTTCTTCATGGTGGGATCGGCTCCGTGGGCCAGCAGCAGCGCACACAGCTGGGTACGGCCTTTCTGTGCTGCCTCGTGCAGAGGAGTGAACGCCCACTTATCCGTGGCATTCACGCAGGTGTTGTACTTAATCAGCAGCGCTGCTATATCCACATGCTGAGGGGGAAACAAGCAGTTACCTTATAATGTGATTACAACCTGCTGTTTGTACGTACTGGTCATACATACACGCGATCAGGGTAAACCGTCAAGACTTAAACGCTTAAGATAGAGTGCCAGACTGCCATTTCACAAGCACTGTGTTTTTAAGTTAAATTTCCCAACTCAAAACCAGTAGAGACAACTAGAAAAATGTATATTAATTAAAACAGAGATTTTGCATTCTTTAAAATCACAATTTTGATATAAACAATTTGACTGTTCAGCCTTAATCGAAAAAAAAAATAAGCAAAGTTAGCTAATGTGAAATGTTACACATTTTTTTCATCTTACAAGAGATAACGCACCACATATAATATGTTCTCTACACACAGAACACATATCTATATGCTTAACTGGGGTTTTGGGAGGGACCCTTCTGCTATGCAAACTTGCACAACATCCATAGTCTAAAAACAGGCTTGTTGTCTGGCCCCAGGAGACTCGTTAGTAAACCGCTGCTAGTTTTGTTATTTGTAATATTTGTTGATAATTATGGAATAACTGTGTTTTCTGTTATTACAGTGGAAGCAGGAAATAAGGAATCAGGAATTAAGCAGTGTACTGGGAACAGTGGAAAACAACAAATAAACGTGTAAGTTTACAACTCAAATGAACTATGAGGACATATAATATGTAAGGAAAATGGTCGAATATGCTCTGCTAATAGAGGCTTATTACATTCCTGTAACAATTTACTATTTTATCTTTGGATAATGACATAAAAACAGTAAAACATTATATGTAGGTACTATTCAAAACTATTTGGCAAACTGTTTAAAACAAAATCAGGCCTATTTTAATCAATTCTTTCACAACATGTAAATTATTGCCTATTAAGATTTGTGCCGTCTTACTTCTCACTCACTGGTATCCAACTGTATTGCCATTTTGTGCTGCCCTATATTTTGTAAGAATATTTCTCAGTTCAATACAACTGCGTGGGAAAGAAAAACAACCATAAATTTGTGACCCAGTGGTACATCTCCCTATCTAAGCTGTGGTCTCTGTACACACTGCTGTTTGGCAAGGCTGTCCTGGCCTGACTCTTTGTCAGCAGCAGAAGCAGCAGTAGTGTGAATCTGCAATCAGCTGGCTGTGCTTGTTGAGCACTCACAGTCTCAACACAAACAGCCTGCATGGGAACAGGGGGAGGCACAGACAAAGTCAACCAGGGCCAATCCGCCAGTCCTTCTCTAAGCTTTTTACAGCCAATCAAGGGCTCTTGGGCGTTCTGCCTGCCTAGCCCCCTAGGCTTTCTGCACCAATCGTTAGGCAGCAAGAAGAGGCTTCAGCTCTGGCTGGGCTTGCTGGACAGAAGTGAGTGTCCACAGGAGCTTGGGCACAGACCCAGGAGTGGCTCACTCCAGCTCTGCTTATGTAACCACCAAGCTGCCGCCCAATCCAGTCTGATCACAGCTCCAGGCATATCCTCACCAAGACGAGTGGGATAAACACCCAACAATGGCATTAAACAGCCCAGGTTGAGGCAGCTATTCCTACATTCCTCCACACTCTCCACAATAAAGGGTTCTCATGAGCAATGCAACACGATAAAGAGGGTATTAGCAGGTGATTCTGTGTCATGTTTAGCAAACTGGAGATTCTCCAGAAGTGGGAACTATTAGCACTTAACTCACTTTAGTGAGCATTGCTGAATGAGAGGTAACCCACACAACACCTTCAAACAAATTTCATGTATATGAAGTAAAGCTTAATGTTTTCTGTAACAAACTGTGGGCTTTACCAAATAATTCATTGTAAAACTGCAACTTACAAGAAGCAATTGTGAAAAACAGCATCACCATTGTTGTGGTACTCGAAGCGTTTACAAAGTGAAAACACCGCTCTCTCGTTCAGTAAAGCATTCGGAAATCTTTGAAAAGCTCGGCACAGTACATTACTGTTCAGTTATGCCAATGTTTATTGTTTGGCATTTAAAGAAAATAAAGATATAAAGTAATCGGACAATTACACAATTACATAAAATCAATAGTGACATCCCTACTGTAGCTGAAGGTTGAGCACCATGGACAGTAATTCAGAATAATACATTAACCATCTGCTACAGATGCCATCACAAAGGTGGAAAATCTTCTGCTCGTTTTTTTTTGCTTCTCTTGGACGGGGTCTCTTGGATCATAGCTAGCCACTGAGTATTATAGGCTCTGGCTTGTTCAGGCTGCATTCCCATGGAAAGAGAGTCAAAACCTGCTGAAAGAATCATGAGCCACACTGTTCCATTAAAGTTGCATGAGGTGGGATTCTCTTGGCAGGACCTCCGAATGGTAGCAATGACACCATCTTGTACACATACACGCTCATAGTTTACTCTAACTTGCTGTGAAACACTCAGCAGCTAGCAGCATGAACGGTAGCCGGGGTCTGCGCTAGAACTCAGCAGGGTCCAGCTGTGTGAAGGAGAAGGCTTGTGTGTCTGCTTCTGAAGCACGCATGGATTATTCAGTTTACATCTGTTTCTCAGTGAGCATCTGTGTGTTGCTATCTTTGGGAGTTCCTGTTTAACAGACGTGTACACAAGTAGTCTTGTTTGATTTGTATGGTCTGTGAAATTAAATGTTCCCCAGTAGCTTCCTAGGATGCATCAATGACCATGCACTTACCCCGTATGAAGCTGCGTTGTGAAGGGGAATGAGGCCGCCCTTGTCCTGCGCGTTCACGTCTGCCCCGTGCTCCAGAAGATACTCTGCTACCTCAAGATTATTATAACCAGCTGTAAAATAAAACAACAAATTTTTGTGGTACGTTTTACTTATATACTTTATTTTTTTTTATTAATCAATGTACTCTTGAATGAATATTCGGTAGTACTTCACTGAACAGCATCGTTCATAAGACGTTATATAATAGTTAACATTTATTTAACTGGCAGTGTACAAGCCATTAAAGGTTATTCTCTCGTTTATTTTTCAGGAGATATTTCTGAGACCAGGCATAAGAGACTGAAAGGTATAGAGAAAACGTGTGAAAGGAATAGAGAAAAGGTACACCTGAAAGGTATTGCGAAATCTGGACTGAACTCAACTGTGCAAGACCTGGTAGAGAATACCAAAACTGTCAGAGCTGAAAAAAATCCACAGGTGTTTCTGTCCATCCTTCCACAGTGAAAAGAGAACTCAAACCTAAGGGTCTGAAAGGATGTGTAGCTATCAAGAAGCCGTTACTGAGAAAAACATTTGATAACCATAAAAGGATCAGCTCAGTGTCCAGACTTCAAATCACTGAAAAGTCACTGAAAGTGGTATTTCTTGGACTGTAAACAGAAACAAACACAACAGACTTCTAAGACTTTGGTGGTGTGGAAGATTATTCCCGTAGATTTCTTGGAAAAACTGAAGAATGTCTCCCAAAAAAAATGACTGCTCTAATAAAAGGGTGGATACACTTAATACTTAAAGCTAACATACATTTATATATATATATATATATATATATATATATATATATATATATATATATATATATATATATATATATATATAAAAAAAATATGTTTCCCATTTTTTTCTTGATGCTGAAAAATGAAATACTTGTACTCAATAGCAGTTATGAGTGGAAATAAAAATAAAGGATGGTACTGTACACAAGTCTTTTATGACAATGGACAAACTTATATAGACAACTCGGTTGTCATGGAAGGTTTATGTAGGTGCGATCACATATTCTCTACTGGTGTTTTGTATTATTCGTCCCCTGTAAAGCACTCTGAGGTCTAAAAGGTGCCATAAAATTAAAGTTTACTATTATAATTACCATTATCATCATAATCATCATTCATACCCACAATCAAAACACACAGGGTCCTGAGAGCCACTACTAAAAGCATTTTCTCTACTGAAAGCAAATTTGGGTTTCTCTCAGTTTGTTCTATATGCCTTAGACCCTCACAACAGATCACTGCCTGCAAGACCCTCACTAATTAAAACCATTACCACAGGCCTCAGCTTGCTGCTAATGCATAGCCCTGGATCTCGGAGCTTCAAACAGCCATGCTCAGTCTAACATACACAAACACAGAGGCTCTGCTAACCAAATGGCTTCTGTCTTTTCTCGCTTCTCTTATTGCAACATTTTCATCTCTGCTTGTCCCATCCGCTTCCCACGTCACTCACAATTCCACTGGAAGGAAAAGTACTCAGGGTTCTGTAGTCTTATTAGAGAGCAGACTTCTTTTTTAGCTTTCTGAAGCTGGAAAAGGCAGCAGCAAAAAGCTTTAACTTGACTACAGATTAAAATGTATGTGCTTGGTTTGGCCAGCTTGCAATGCCACAAGCTCCTTTGTTTCATTTTCCAGTTTCAGCCTGGTGCCTTTCCTATAGTGACTGTTTATCTTTGTTAATCCATCCTCCACAAATGCTGAGCGAGGAAATCGAAACAAGAACAACAGCTGAACAACAGCTGCTACTGCCACAAAAGGTTTTAACAGCCATGGTACTGTGGAGGACCAGAGAACAAATACATAAATAATGATTCTGCATTTATGGAAGCTGCCTTTTGTACTTCTTAAATATTCCATGTAAAGAACTAACATTAGCTGAACTAACTAGCTGAGCAGGCTACTCATGACAAGATTCTGGCCCAATGTCTCAAACAGGGCAATGGCTTGGTGTGCGTGCACAGGTTCTAGACCTTCAAGCGAAAGTAAATGTTTATGTAAGGGTGGGTGGATGTAGACATATGTTACACACTCTGCCTGATGGTCAGGACCATGGCCCACCTGCTGCTACGTTGTCTGCATGTGCTGGTCAGGGCAGAGATAGAGCTCTGTAGTACTGACTATGATACTACACTTGAGATGGAACAATAACGTATCCAGTACAGTTACCAACACAGAAACCTTGAGTAGTGGCCAATACCAACGTTTCAAAATGAAATATAGAGTGATACGAAAAGATTAACCCAATTTCAAAGCGCCATATTTTTATAACCATGATGCGCCTAGGAACCAATCACATACCAATTGAAAGAGGGGTCAGAGTTTGGCTCCCTTCAGTCTGTGAGGAGATGCGACCCCTGAGCAGAAAGCGTTTTGCGTTCTCCACTTCTACAAGAGTGAATTTGTCATAAGTATTCAACGCGATTTTTGTCTGCAGTGAATCTCCAACAGCTAAGAGCGCTGGTTTGGTTCATCAACACTGCAGCGACACCAGACATGCTCAATCCAGTATGGGATGAATTTGACTACGGAGTTGTTGTTTGTACAGCTGGAGGAGGTTCATACTGAGCACTTGTAAAATTACACAGTAAACTTTATGTTCACTTCATGTTAACCATATACAGTTTACTGCATTGTTCTCTAAAAACTTACAAGTGAAATAAAACATTTTGAAATCGGATTAATCTTTTTGAATCACCCTGTAAATTAACTTGAAGCACTCCATGCTCAACTTTGCTCAAACTGCTCAATCACTCTTCCACTCCACATTAAGAAAGTCAATAGCGTTTTTAAAATAATATAAAAAAAGCCAAAAAACTAACAAAAAACAATTAACAAATCAGCTAATGTGCCAATCTGCTTATTTCCAAAACAAACAAAAAAGAAATGTCCAAAAAATATAAAAAACTGCAGAAGAGAGCCGTGGATTACATTCCAAAAAAGGAGAGCTGTACAGTGGTAAAACACTCAACTATTGTCAAAAAAGAAAATGTAAATGCAGAAAAAAACACTTAGGCACTTTACATCTGTATGTAGAGCACATCCAGATAAGAGCACAGCACTGGTCGTTCCTGGTATGATAGGGGCTTAAGGCCACAGAGCAGCACTACCACAGCCTATGCATTTCTGTATATTTAGACATAATGCCTCATCTGAAGTGCAAAAATTTAATATTTTTTATTAAAACCGCACAGACCCTGGATAAAAGGTGGGCCTGCTTAGAGCTGAATTTAGGATGAAAGACAAGATTTAATAAGACATGCTCCCCCATCTTCCTGTTTATTTAACCAGGCCTCAAGAGTGAAATGACATTTCTTATACCGCCACACAGCTCTTTGAGACTTAAACAGAATGAGTTTTTGCAGACCGGAACAACATGATTTGCAGGCTGCTGCTCATTTTTTGGTTAACAGTGAGATTAGTGTTCGCTGTGCCATGTTCATTGTGACAGCTGTGGGATTATGAGACAAGAATTGAAGGGGGGAAGGGGGGTTGTGCACTAGCTGCCTGCGTAAGAATGCATATTGTGTGCATGATGAACAGAAAGAGTGGGAGCAACAGAGGTGGATAGATAGCTAAGCAGAGAGAGAGAGACAGAGACAGAGAGAGATGGGCTCTGTTACCTGCCAGGTGTAGAGGGGTGGAGTTGCGTCCCTGTGTGTCTCTGCAGTTGATGTTCTCAGGGCTGCAGAGTTTTTGCACTCGGGCAAGGCAGCCTTTCTTAGCCGCGTCCAGCAGAGCTGCATCCCCTCTAAGCAGATCCTGGATGTCTGTGTCTCCTTCCTTCACCATGTCCAACGGCGTGTTCCCGTCACGGTTCTTCTTAGTGGGGTCAGCCCCATGCTGAAACACACAAGCAGCCATTGTCTTAATCTACAAACGACAACCACTGTCTGCCTCAGCTGATCACAAAACTCTCCTTCATGGAGCCTTTAGTATATTCCGTTAGGTAAGAGCTCCCTAAATCATCATACAATTGCCCTTCTAAGACATGGGACCAATGTTCATTAATATACAATTTACAATGCAACAGCGCAATTTGATTTTGTTTTAATTAATACAAGTCACAAAAGATTCTGTCAAAATGTCTCATGTGCTTTCCTCATTACTGTCATACTGCATCGGGTTACACTGAGGTGATAAAAGCAGAAGGCATTCAAAATTTGCTCAACACTAGGAAACCTCAAGCCCTAACAAGCATCTGCCTTTGCACGGAAAAAACATTCCAGAAAAGTAAAATCTGCCGTCAAATGTTATTCTGATCCAAAAAGAGATTTCATTTGAATTAGCAAGTTTGAGAGGAGGTTCAGCTGTGTGCTGAGCCAGCAGCACAGTAAGACTGTACCTTCAGAAGCAGTTTGCAGATCTCGTATTTGCCCTTGGCTGCAGCCTCGTGCAATGGGGTGAACTTCCACAAGTCAGCCACGTTGACTGATGCACCGTGTCTGACCAGCAACTCAGCCACCTCATAGTGACCGTAAGAGCAAGCATTGTGCAGTGGCACCAGACCTCTGTGAGGAACAG
Organism: Pygocentrus nattereri; assembly: GCF_015220715.1. NCBI lineage: Eukaryota > Metazoa > Chordata > Actinopteri > Characiformes > Serrasalmidae > Pygocentrus > Pygocentrus nattereri. The sequence goes on from NC_051226.1 coordinate 7,741,934, forward strand.
GGAAAACAAACAGACTTTTAGACTAGAACCACTCCAGTTTGTCCTTCAACATTATACATCAATATAGAGGTGTCAGAATCCCTCTAAGGTCTTCATTAGGCTGAAAAATTGAATCTGGCGGGATTTAATAAGGTACAGTGTTAAAATCTGCAGTGCTGTGGTTCTCTAGGACTGGAGTCAGACAGAGTGCAGCTCCAGAAGATGATTAGTAATGTACTGATTAGATGTTCTGGATAGGTAGCAGGACAACACCGGCCTTATTAAATGTATAATAATAATAATAATAATAATAAAATAGCAGCAGCTGTCCAAAGTCTGAAAATCTACAAATTTGAAAATAAATTTATTCATTAAAACAATCAAAAATGCTTTTAGTCTGAATAAACTTTCCATGACATGCTGTGTGATTTCATGCTCGCTCTATTGTTTTGATCATGGGCCTTGCAGTTACAAATTCATAAGTGGGTGATGCCACATGCCAAATTAAAAACTGTTTGAAGGCAATGAAATTGCAGAGAAAGACTAAAGTGCAGAGAAAAATAAAGCAGGGGGATTTTCAAAATAAAATCTGTTAAAAGAGGAAAGCAGGCTGCAAGAAGCCTAATGTAAAATGTGAAACCAAACCAAGGCTGACACATATGCGGAAAATGATGTCTGAAGTTGAAATTAGCAGCTTGGTCCTGTTGAGCTCAGGAAACTAAGTTCTCGTTCAGATATATCAGAATCTGCATCAGGAGAGAAATATTTGGATCAAGTGTATCCCTGTGACAATGATAAGAACATGCACTTACCCTTTGTCTTTGGCGTGGACGTCAGCCCCATGATGCAGCAAGTACTCAACCACAGCCACGCGGTTATAACCTGCTGCAAAGTGTAGCGGCGTTGAGTGACGACCCTCCAGGTCCCTGCAGTTCACATTCTGAGGAGAGCACAGTTGCTGCAGAGGAGAAACGGGGTGAAGGAGGTGTCAGTGGAGAGGAAAAAACAGCTTGGGCCCAGAATAAATCAAGCCAGATTTACAAGCTGACGTTAGCCTACTGTGTATCAATATTTAATCCGTTTTGTTGGAATGACAGACCAGATTGTGGTCAGCAAGTGTGGAAATGTCTATTTGTTTCCACGACAACCCCTTAATTGGTGATTTAGCATAATTACTCAACAAAAAGGGCTGATAATCAGCATCTGTCTACATCAGTGACTACAGTATTTCTATGTATATATTCCTCTCATTAGGCTTATTTCACAGGACACCCTTTTTGTGTCTGTGTGCACACAAGCTGGCTCAGCATTTCTATCTCAAGTTCACACACAAGTCAAAGCGGACACTGAGCTCATCCTACACAGGTCTTACCTTCTATAAGGGCACAGCGACAAATAGCTACACAATTCTGCTCGGTTTTATAAGCTCTGTCCTTGAGCAGCTCCTTTAGTTGGGGTAATTTAGTGTGGCCATTCAATTTCTTTGTCCAAGACCCATTATAGAAATTAATTTGATATCCAAACTGTGGAAGTATTTTTCCATTTAACCCACAGCAACATTTCGCTCTTACTGCTGAGAAACCACAAAAGTAATTACAAAGCGTTTTTGAGCAAAATGAAATAGTATTACTCTCACAACTGTGCCCCCTGCCTTCCTGGCGTCAAACTTTCCAAGCTCATCTGAGGCCAAAGGCTGCGGAAAAGAGCATTAAGCTCACCTTCACAGTGTCCAGGTCTCCTGCTTTAGCTGCCTCTAAAAGTCTGTAGTCCACATCAGAGTTTCTCACTGGAATGTTTTCTGAAAAGTGGAAACAATCATTCGAATTAAAATGTATACATACACCAAAGAACAGAAGCACAAAAGCACAGAAGTTTCAATAACTAAATAAATTTGCCACCATGTATTTTACTGACATCTGATTTGTACAAGAAAAATTTCCCCAAAACGTTTTAATGGCTTTCAGTGGATTTCTCCACTCTCAGTTTGTTACAAGCAGTTCGTCATGTTGACCAGGCTTTAAAAATGTAATCCTAATTTAACACGGATTCAGATTCTTCTGTTATTCACTTTGACTTTACTGACGGGAACAGATCCTAGATCAGCACTCTTATTCGGACATGCTTTGTGAATACAGGCCCTCATGTACACTATAGTCGTAGACATTTAGTCAAACGTTTAGCTTTCATGTTAGCAGGTCTATTATTATCCATTATTTCTTGAAAAAAAAATAACTTTCACAATTATGTTTATAAAGTTAGTGGTGTGAACTCTGGTCACATGACTTAACTTTGACATGAACACTAATAACTCTGACTTAGACTTGAACCATACAATTCGAAAAGACTCAAGACCCAAAGTGGAAGAAAGTCTTGCTTTTTACTTCAAAAACTGTTCACTTTTTAAATTTCTGATCATATGTAGCTGCTCTTCTTGTGCATACGATTGCGTCTGTCTTGGTTACTTTATTTTTGAAAGGGTTAAAAAAAAGAACCTTAAATGTTATTTTTTTTCTTTTGTATTTTAACACGCTATATTTCTCTGATCATCACATTTGCTGAAGAATGCATACTGACTTGCTTAGGACTATGGACTGCCTGTATTGACTCTGGACTTGGGACTAGTCTCAGGACTTAAATATCAAGACTTGCGACTTACATAATACTTGACTCAATAACTTTCCACCTCTACTGCCTCCTGGCTTTTGGTCTAATGTATGAAAAGGTGTCCGAAAGGCTCAGTCACACGCAGTGTGATTCCACAGTTACTGTTTACCGTTGAGGATCTGCTGGACAGCCTCGTTGCCCATCTGCGCAGCGGTGAACCCCTGCAGAGAGACGATGGCAGGATCTGCTCCGTAACTCAGCAGCAGCCGACACGTCTGGAGATGGCCAGCCAGGGCTGCTCTGTGCAATGCTGTCTGCCCTAGAGTGTCCACTGCATTCATCTGTACACAACACACACACACACAAGCAGATAGAGAAGAGTAAGCATTCCCATTCTCTTCATTCCCTCTGAAATGAGAGGTGCATTGGTAGTGGGGCACAGAGTAAAGAAGAAGATTTAACTGTGAGCAAAGCTGGCCCGTTTTGAAATGAATATAGACATGAATTAAATCAGATTCACCCTGAGGCAACTCCAGAGCTTCTTCAAAGACTATCAGTGCTGAGCAGAAGCAGAAGAGCAAGACTTACTAGCTTTTCATGTGTGCATGCGTATATGTATATAGGTGTTCCGGGCTAGTACATTATTGTCCAAAACTCTAAAAAGTTTTGTCAGAACCTCTAGCAGATTGTGTTTGAGATTAATTACTGATTCTGAGCTAGTACAGTAAACACAGTCACAGCCAGGCTGCTGCATGCTGATGCTCCTCCACATCAAACGGCCGGAGCTCAGCCTGTCTCTGTGGCGCATAACTAGCTCACACCAGCAGCCCCAACTAACCCTCCACTGAATCGTACTCTAAACTGCCCGAGCCAAAGATGTGTTTACTTTGGAGGGCCTCTCCTGCATGCTCCCCGGCCTGCTTATTAGCGAGATGCTAGCGTGCCATCTGTTTACCAGCAGCCTCTCCTGCAGTAAACACACTCTCGCCTCCACAAACACACCCCTCTGTTCATTCTGGCCACTCATCATCACCCACATCGTTACTGTCACTCAAGGCAAAAGGCTCTCTGGCACTGCAGACCAGCAGAAGGGGTGGGGTCACAGCACCAGATGGAGAAGGTGAAACAAAACGCAATCTATCACTAGGTTAGGTAAGTTCCAGTGTTCTTTGGTCAGAAATTGAGTGAGCAAAACAGAGAGTGGAATAAAAAACCCTGTAATGAGCATGCCTTCCTAGGATGGATTTAGGAAAATACAAAGTTAAAGTGGGACAAAAAAGTTAAAGAAAAGGGCTCATTAGATAAGCCTCTCTCATTAGAAGGAAAAAAGAAGAGGATTTTTTTTTGGAGCTTATTTACTGGCATAGCCACTCACAGAGCCTAAAAGGGAAGCTAAGCAGCATGGATGCTCCAAGGTCCATGGCAGCAGCTGAATGCCCATTCAATCAGTTCATGCTTATCTGATTGGGCCCACTGAAAGAGCTTCATTGATCTGGCAGTCTCTTAACCACCTCTGCTGCTCAGGCACAGATATGAATGATTTACTTCTTAGATTGCTTCCAGTCCCGTAAAGACAAGCTAGCAGTGACCCAGAGCCAAGCCCATTTTAGCCCTATATTTCGCTGGCACACATTTTCTTTGAGAAACATTACCTTAAATTTAAAGGCAGCATGCTGTACAGTTACAAATACCTAACATTAGATGATACTTGTAGTAAACAACTGAATTTTTTTTCTGTTTAACTCAAAAGCTATTGTGTTCAACAGAGCATGTGAAACACACCCAGACGTTTTATGATGGCAAACAAGCTGCAAGCATCTTATTCAAAGTAGGCAATAAATGTGGTGAAGAGCAACTCGTGTAATGTGTGCGCCTGTTGGAACTTCATCGGTAAACCGACAAATTTCTGTTTTCGTTTACAAATTGCAAACAGAACCAGCAGGTGAGCAGGGGGATTCTGCACTCTGAGTTCAAGTTCTCATCTCTGCGTGCAGAACCCTTAAAACACACACACATAACTAACTAATGTGCCACGTAGATTTCTCTCAGTTCCACTTGAGCTTTAAAGACAAAATACTGTTAAAAAAAACTTCAAGTAAACCCCGATGGGACAGTTGAGAAGTTTTAGCTCTGATGTGCTTCACTAGCATGACCCAGAAAGACCTTTATGTTATTCCATTTCACTTTCTTGAGGCAGATGACGCAAAAGCAAGCTCTTGCTCTATTGATCTTTTTACACCACTCAAACGTTTGTCTTGCCACATCCAAGCCCTCAATCTAGCCCTACCTTCACTTGTTTTTCACACGTTTGTTGAGAGGTGATATTTCACATCCAGGTTTAGCCATGACTGTATCCATTCTGATAACTGTCACAGCACAACCGCAAGAAAGGAAGTTAAAAAATGATTTGGTTTGAATTGGTCTGAAAGCCAAAACGCTGGCTATCTGTGTCCTCAAATCGTTGCCTAATCAGATCTCTATTGAGCTCAGAGACGATCACTTTCACTCCTGCTCAAGAGAAATCTATCATACTGACAGAAAACAAAGCAAGGAGGCCTTTTCAGGCTTTCATTCCAAGGTTATCATAATATAATAAAACAACAAAAAAAAAAGTCCACCGGAAAACCAGAAAACAAATGAACATTAAAGACTGAATTTAGATGAAAAACTAAACTGAAATCTTTACTACACAAAAAAAAAAAAACCCTACCATCATAACAGTCAGTCTTCACTGGTAGTTATGTGGAATGGACTTCAAGAACAAACCTCCAAACATTTTCACTGTATGAAAGACCTTTTCATTATTCATGGTTATTTATCACATCAAAAGGCACAAACGCCCAAACTCCACTGGTCCCTGAAGCTGCTAAAAAGGCTTCAGAAGTAAGACCCAGTGACCTAAGTGCTGAGTGGGATGTTAGGTGGGAGTGGAGATGTCTGAGTGATTGTGTTGCTGATGTGTTTTAGCTCTCTGTTACAGCACGGCCAGGTCAGACAGACCACAATGTGATGCCAAATGATTCCACAGCAGATGTGTACCTTGGCCCCGTGTTTCTGCAGCACCTCCAGGATGTCGTTATGAGCCCTCTCAGCTGCCACATGCAGAGGTGTCATGAAACTAGATGAAGAGAGAGAAAGAGATACGGGAAGGCAGATAGAGAAAGACAGCAAAAGTCAACGGTACTCAAATTAATGTGGATTTAAGCATAAACTGACAGGTAGACAGTAAACTAAGACACAGCCACAAAGACTATAACAAAACCTACATTATCCACAATATTTTAACTAACTGTAGAAAGTACATATACCAATTTAGATCAGAGGTGATATGTCTGTAAAACGTGCATTACCTACATTATTTTTACAAACACTAAACGACTTGTGATGTAAGTCCGTAAAAGAGTAAAGCTCTTACTCTTTGTTCTTTTCATTGACATTGGCTCCTTTACGCAGCAGCAACTCTGTCACCTGCTTTCTCTTGGGGTGCGGCGAGGCAACTGCACAATGCTGCAACAAATGAATTTCTGGTATCATCAAGCTTGCACTGAAGTTCATGACGCTCACCTGAAGTTCATAATGCTGTGGCTGTTAAATAACAGGCAGACAGTAAACAGAGTGACTGATGAGCTCACCAATGCTGTCTCGTGGGTCTGTGGGTGCTTAAAGTTGATGATCTCCAGAGCCAAGGTCTTCTTCACTTTGGCCATATCAGCCTCACGTGCAGCCTGGAGCAAGGAATGGCCCTTGAACTCATCTGGAGGAAGAGTAGACAAACAGTGAGATGGTTTTTGGTGAGAGATACCTGATAAAGATGCTGCTTTTTTCATTATTTCCCTTTTAATGTTTCTATTAACTGGCCACAAATTCCTACTTTTGGCCACAAGAATTAGTGGCCATCACATTTCTCTTTATATGTGTGTACACCTCATTAGAGGCACGTGAAAGTTCAGATTTCTCCCCAAGATTTGCACTACTTGGTAGTTAAGTGATCGAGTGAACCAGTGTATTTGCTCAGACAAATGGCAAAACCAGGCTGGCCTCTCGCCCTCTAAACTTAGCTCAAGGCTTTTTTCTTCAGTAATAGAGTTCCAAGGTAGGTTTTTTTGCCTTATGAAAGCTCACAAAGACTGCACTTAACGTATGTCAAAGGAGAGGAAGTGTTAAGATTTTTTTTCCACTTCATTCATTCTGCGAAATAGCAATTAACTCACCCACATAAACTCTCGCTTCCCATACAAGCATCAGCATAAAGGTAAAACTTCACTGTTCCACTTCCCTCCCACCTTGAGAAAAAGCCAGATGGAAGCTTCCAACAGCAATATGGACACAGAAGGCTGCTGTCAACCCTTCACATCTCCTCTGGAGGCCAACCTCTCTCTCTTTGCCAGGGCTGAATAATGCAAGCTGAGAGATACTGTGCATTTAAAGCATCCTCTCTCTCTCTCATTTAAACACCAGGAAGAATATGGCAGACTCAATCAGGCCCATGCTTCGCACTAACCGCTTAGACCAACCACGTGGGAGAGTGAGATGTGGTTTATAGACACTGACACCACTGGGGCAAGGAGACAGAGAAGGTGCAAATGTTCTATTTGACTCCCTTCAACGTGTAAATGTGAGAACATCAGTGACATCTACATCGGCTCAGACACCACTGTTTCAGCTGCTCAGTGGGGAACCTTTGCTAGAATGTCTGGGATTGTTGACTTGGTACTGTTGTTTGGGCAGGTAAGAGGAAAGTTAGTAAAATTGAAAGTTAAGTTTTCTCTCCAAGGCTTATACAGTCTTAAAAGCTTTCCGTTCACATTATTGTGTATAATGTGTAGCCCAGGGGTGCCTAGCTCTAGTCTTGGAGGCTTACAGCTCAGCAAAATGTGCCCATTTTCCTGCTTTAACACACCTACAGTACCTTGCAAAAGTCATAAACCACCGTTTTATTTTTAAGCAATTAAGATATTTACATATTTAAGAAACACATATTTAACAGAAAAGTACACAGACACTGAAAACATAATATTAATTATCTGAGCACTTAATCCATGCATTGCCTTCCATTCTTTTAAGAACATTCATTTTCATTTTTTGAAAGAAATCTGCAGCGATATTTTTCTACTACAAGTTCCGTCTCAGTAGTTGGTTGCATTTTCTGCTTTTCACGATACAAGTAATCCCAAACACATTCAACATGTTGAGGTCTGGATTCGTAGCTGGTCTGTCCATCGTTGGGAAGACACCAGATCTTCTTCTTAGAATTTAAATTTTTTTTGTCATTTTTGTCGATTACCTTTAGTCAGAAACGACTTCTTGACAGTTACACATCCTTCCAGTACACAACCCCTAGGTGTTGAGCTGTCTTCTCAGAGTAGGAGGATGGACAGAAACACCTGAAGAATTTTTCAGATCTGATTCTGATTTGATTTTGTTTGATTTCTTAAAGATGTGAGTTGTAAGTACTCTTTACCTGATAATGCATGGTTATTAGGAGCACCACAGTCTCTATATTTCTTCATAATTTTTTTGCTTGGTTTTGAATTAGTGTGTATACTTGTATGTTTAGTTGTTGAGAATTCTACTTTTTCACTCAGTGCTGAAGAATAAATAACTACAGGGTGAGTCAAAAGTCACAGGACACAGTTTTATTTTATTTCATCTCTTTTATCTCTGGGGTCATCTCAAACAAATTGTGTATGCTGAGAAAATCCGCAAGACACACCACCTTCAGCACTGCATTGTGGAGGCTTGTGACAGCATTTCTCCAGAGATTCTCATGCGGGTTCATAACGATTGGATCCTGCACCTTCAGCTCTGTGTTCAGCACCAGGGACAGCACGCTGAACACGTCAAATAGCTGTGCATCACAGGCAACGTTCCCAGTTGTTGCAATTTTGTGTTGATAACTTTTGAACCACAAGAGATATTGCAAATCTCATTGCGGCAATCGATTTATGAGACAATTCTGGTCTTCTCTGATCGGCTACATGACCACCTTCCCACTGGAAAAACTTGCCCTTGATCCAATATGGCAGCTTTCAAGATGATGGCCATGTTCTGGGCACAGCCTAAAAGATAGGCCCTCTCACCCATTACTTGCTGGGGTATTCAGATCTGTCATTTTCCCTTTCGTTTCTGAAATAAAACTGTGTTCTGTGACTTTTGACTCACCCTGTACAATAAACAAAGAAAAACACAATGTGTTCTCTTAGCATAGCACTGTACTAAACCTGGTAAGTAAGTGACAGGTTGAATCAGGTGCGTTTGGGCAGGGAACCCAGTGTTTGCACCATCATTCCTCTAGTCAGTTTGTGTGTGTTGAACAGCAACACCGATGTGGACAAGACAGGAGTACTCCGTGCCCTATATATTTAGGAGCCACTGCTCCAGCAACAGAATAGTGAGCATCAACCTGAAGGCCATGGTAAACTTACCCAACGGTCTCCTAAACATCACCATTATAATATTGACAGCTGGCTTTATACTGTTCCTGAATAAGAACTTGTATATCAAATGAACCATTCAATACCAAGATGGATACAGATATCGACACAGATACCTCGGCTTCAATATGGATTGTTAAACAACACTTTTCCAGGTTTCCTCTTTCAAACTACATGATAAAAGTGTGTGTGGCTTAAACCAGAGATAAGTGTGAGGTGCTGAAACTGGGTGTATATACTGACTGTATTGGCTTAGAGATTAATTTACGAAGTGCTGAGGTTAATAAGATGCATGTGCATTGTATTCTAGACAGCCAATCGACAGTCAAGGTTTTCAAACAGACATGCTTATTGGTTAACCCACTATGAAATTGCCCAAAAAACACACACAATGTGGAACAAAAAAGGCAATGTAATGTTTTTTTATGCCTCTTAATAACAGAAATCAAAACTCTGATAATGATGCTCGCTTTCCCTCACTGGGTTCAATATAAACACAATACCACTGCAAAAAGAAGACATATTACAACTATATGAATGAGGCAGAACATTCTAGACAAATCACTAGCAGGTCAGACCAGCATCTGGATTTGTTGGTGTTTCTTGGAGAATGTTGGATTGGGGTTTTCTGGCCTTAGCAGTCCTGGAAGGGAAGGTGAGGGTGCACTTACAGGTCAGTCTCTCTTTAAGTTCCGGGGTAGGAGCCATATCCACAGCACTCTTTCCATGACAGTTGACCAAGGTAGGGTCTGCTCCGTGGCTGAGGAGAAGTGAGCACACCTCCACGCGGTTCTTCGACGCAGCCTCGTGCAGTGGGGTGAACTGCCACAAGTCCATGGCATTCACACATGCGCCGTGCTACAAACAGAAATCTGAATTAACCACTAGAAAACTTTACTTGCCGAAAAAGATCACTGATCCCAGTGGCATTTACAAATACATCAGCAAACACAGAAGAGTCCTACTTGGATAGTCACAACATCTTTGCAATCCGGTATGACTTTCTACAGGCTGGAAAATCGGCTAAGCCCCAGAAACTGAGTTAACAGAACGTCTAACATTTTCAGTACATGCCACTTCTCTGGTAAAGCAAAACGGACCCACACTCAGAGTGAGGAAAACAGGAAGGGGAAAAAACAAACATGCAAGAAGATTAAAACATCTATCCAGGTGGAAAGAGAGACACTCGGAGCAGACAGCTTTAGTTAACACCACTTCACCAAACTCCAGCAGCCTGTAACACCAAAAAGACCAAGGCTGTGGAGTGAGGAGAACAGTGGTCCTCCGCTTTAGCCTTCAAAAGCTCCACTCTAATAACCCTTCCAACATGTGTTAACCACGCTGCCACTTCTGATAACAAGATTTTAATTGTCTTTTTGATCCTTACACAGCATCTTTAATCTGATCCAGAAGAAGCTAAAACAGATGCATCACAGGCTTAAGCAGATATGAGGAGCTGCTGATGTTCTGATAAGAGCTCCTGAGGGGGAGTGCACACACTGTGGGCCAGTTTTGTAGATCACACTGTCTCTAGATGAAAACACTAAAGCCTGGCTACTCTGCTAGGCTCTGATAACACAGCATACTTCAGACACGGGAGGACGTTGCATGTGGATAAAAATGAGCAGCGGCTCAAATACAACGCTACTGTTTATAGTGTAATCCAGGTTGATCAAAGCTCAGCTCTACACACTGAGACAAGGTCATTGTACAAGGAACAGCCTGTGCTGCAGTGTGAGAAAAAGAAGGCTGACAGCTCTCATTCAGAAGAAGTTAGCAGCATTCGATCAGGATATCCTATGAATTACTACAGTGCGTTTTCTCTTACAGACATCTAACAATCTCCTGAGAAATCAAAATTGAATACAAGGCCAAAACTGAATACAATACCCTGTGATGGCTCTAAAAAAAAAAAAAAAAAAAGGCAGGGAAAAGTACACAAAAACACAAAAAACTCCTCAAACACACAGCTATACACAAATTGGAAGAAGACCCATAAACTAAAAGTAATGAGAGTTTGCATGCAACTTAGCTCTGAGTTTAACATCAGGCTTAAAGAGTAACTACACCCTATCCATTAAAAACTACATCGATTTGCGATAACCAATGACATCAGCCTTTGCAGTGCCCCCCTCAACACTGCTACAGTCATGCATGACATAGGTCAGCACTAGCATATGAATCTACATCACAATATGCAAATCCAGCCACTGTTACTGCCCTGCGCTAGGGCGAGTAACCTTCAGAATCGCTTCAATACGGACACAGATACCTCGGCTTCAATATGGATTGTTAAACAACACTTTTCCAGGTTTCCTCTTTCAAACTACATGCTAAAAGTGGGTGTGGCTTAAACCAGAGATAAGTGTGAGGTGCTGAAACTGGGTGTATATACTGACTGTATTGGCTTAGAGATTAATTTACGAAGTGCTCAGGTTAATAAGATGCATGTGCATTGTATTCTAGACAGCCAATCGACAGTCAAGGTTTTCAAACAGACATTATTATTGGTTAACTCACTATGAAATTGCACAAAAAACACACACAATGTGGAACAAAAAAGGCAATGTAATGTTTTTTTATGCCTCTTAGTAACAGAAATCAGAACTCTGATAATGATGCTCGCTTTCCCTCACTGGGTTCAATATAAACACAATACACAATAACTGCATTCATTCCACCCATCCCTCTCTGCTGTCATGCTGGAATGTTTCTCTTTCTCTCTGCTTGTGTGTATGTGCTGAGACTATAAGAGAGGCGTTTTGTAAAGGAATGCTTTCGATCATTGTTATAATCTTACCAACCATGTGTGGGCCACAGAGAAGTTAAGGTGACGGAGTGTCCCTCCCACTTTTCAACAATATTCAAAGTGGAACTAGAGGTCAAGTTATCTGAAACTAAGGCGATGATATTACTCTTTAATGAAGATTGTTCAAAAGATCTGCAGTCTGAATGTTTCTTACCTTCAGCAGCAGCTCTGTAACCTCGTAGTGACCGTAAGAGCAAGCGTTGTGGAGAGGAACAAGGCCACTAAGCACAAAAGAAAGACATTAATTAACTCACTCAAGTCAGTCTTTCCAACCCACACTTATTTTCACATGAGAAACAAGATATGAATGTCAAAAATAAAGCGGAGAAGAGAAAGCATAGCCTACCCTTTGTCTTTTGCATGCACATCTGCGCCATGCTGGAGGAGGAGCTGGACGATTCTGACTCGGTTGTATCCTGCTGCCAGGTGCAATGGAGTGGACTGCAAAGAACATGAGAAGAGAAGGGATGTTCACAAATCGGCTTCAAAAAAGAAAGACATTAAATGAATGAATAAATAAAGAAAGGACATTTCAAACAACCCAGCACCACCTATGGGCCAGCGGCACAAAGCGTTACTGTGTGAAGCCGTTTCAAAAGTGTTAGCGTAACCTGTCTCTACTGAACGGGTACAGAGCTGTAAGGGAGAATTCAGTGGCCAGAACATAGGAGGAAATAAAGAGGGAGTTTGAGATTCTCTGAGAAAATGTGGGCTAGTGCTTCAACACCGCTCTGAGAAGGGCACGCTGCTTCGCCGCTCAGTAGGAAATTAACTCCCCTGGCAATCAGCCCCTGAGAAAACCTGGACTTAGCCAGAGTCTGATCATGATGGGAAAGCTTTGTCACGTCTGCTTAGCAAAAGCAGGACACTCCATCAATAACCTGGTATGCAACACTTGAGAATGAGTGCATGATATGCCTCTTTTAAATCATTACGGCAGACTAACAGCTGAACTTATCTAATGGTTAGATCAAAGACATCCCATAATGACCTGAATAATCTGGTCCTCATGAATTGTTAATTGTCCTAATGAAAAATTAATCGAATTAGCACACCTCACTGAGAATAATCGGTGCAATTACAAAGCCACCAGCTCAACAGGATCAAAAATCCCCATCAATCACTTCCCTCTACAAAGAGAATTTCAAGCTTGCTGCTTTATTTAAACAGCCTTAGCCTAACCTGTCGACTTCAATGTCGAGAGTGAGTTAACAATGGTGTCCATAAAGAGCACATATTGACTAATTTGCTTCACACTGATCTGTAGAGAAGCATGAGGCTCTACACTTGTAGTCTGACAATGAAATTTGAAATGGGAGTCCAATCAGTAGTGTTTCAAGCCAACACTCTAAAGTAGACGACAACAAAAAAATTAACTTAAAATAAAAAGCATCATGGCACACAGCAGCAATGATCTAACTCAGACAGAGACAGCTCGCGCACTGGGCTTCCTAGACAATGCAAAAAGAAAGCACAGCAATGACAGTCACATGGAATGAGGAACAGGCTGCAGAAAAGAAGCGGGTGGGCAAAACTCCCCTAACAGCATTCTCCGAAAGAGCTCACATACAGGCACAAACTGACTGAACAAATCCATGTATCAATGAGAGCACAATGCACGCGCTTCATGACCTCTAAAGAGTCTGGCTTCTACGACTTCAGCATATGGATTTTTCAGCCAAACACAAACGAGAACACAAATCAGCGCATAATCAATAGCAAAGAAAATGGAAACTTTGACTTGTACCATTTTTTTTGTCTGAAAAGGCCGACAAAATGCAGAGGCAAGCTTTTGTTGGCATGCACGTCATACAAAAGGATGCCAAAGAAAGAAAGAAACCGAAAAGAGCTGTGTGACTGGGGTGATGGGGTGAGGACACTACAGTATTAGAGGGTGCGGGGGTGGCAGGGAGTGGGAGGAGTAGCCATCGCCTCCCATTTGACTGATCAGTAAATAAACAAACAAATAAAGAAATAAAAGCAGGCAATGAGGTGCTTTGCTCCTCCTCAAAGGAAAGAGGGTCTGCACCATGGTTTACCATATTTACATGGTTTACCACCCAGCACGATGGCACAGGAGCTTCAGTGGGTGAATGAGATGTGACTAACCAAAAGGCCCAAGGCCAAAAATGTGCACGAGGAATTCAGAGCCAGCGGACTGATGAACAAAACGAAAACCAAAATAAGAAAGAAATAATGTAGTGCAGTCAATCTAATAGCTGTTATTGAAAATAACTTACCAGCATTTTTTGAGATGTCGACTGATAGACAATGTCGCCAGAATCACAAATAAAAACAAAAGAGAACAAAAACAAAACAAAAAACACAAATAATGATATAATGATAGCATCGTGTTACTTTGGCAAGTACTAAAGAGCTCTATTTGGTTTTCTGCTTTAACTCCCCCCCCAAGGGGTTTAATGCTTGTCTGCTTCTTCTGAGCACTGTGTGCAAAGTGTCTCCAGGCAGGTGAGACTGGGGACTCGCTTTTGCGACTGATCAATCGCAAATCTATCTTTCTACACTGAGAGGAAATGTGACCAGAGAGGAGCTGTCATCTATCATCCTCTTCCTCTCAACCGCAACGTGTTCTGGCTGTCCGGGTGGAAGAGCTGGCATGCTTAACGCCAGGACGACTCAGTTCCAACCCAAACTCATCAGACAGCTGTGGTCTACTGGCAGCACACAGACTCGGGAGCTGCCGTCTTACAATGCTTGCGACCTGTGACGGCCGGCTCTGACTCAGACTGTCTGTTTGGCCTGTGAACTGAATCCATATTAGCGCAGAACAGGCTGTCCTTACACAGGGTCAGACTGAATGAGGCCTAACCTCTCTTTAAGTACCCAGTGGCTACCCTGATCATTTGACCCTCTGAAAGAGAAACACAGAAAGGAACAGTCATACAATCTCTTACCACTAGATGCAGTTTAATTCAAAGAGGGACTAGTTGCTCTAAACAACCCCGCCAATGCAGAGAGATTACATTTTCTAATCCTTTTGTCAATATACTCTTTAACCCACTGAGCCTTTACTGAAGCGAGGCCAGTCATGATGCTTGTGTGTGGTAGATTTACTCTCTTCTTAAAGGTTTTGTCTTACATCATATACACATATTGACATAAAATCCCACATTATCTCCTGCAAGTCATCTCAGAAGAGAAATCTTTTTTTTTTCTTCAGATGATACATGGCTGTGTGAGTAGACTGCTCATAATCATTCAATTATACGGCTGAACCTCCACACTGACACATACGTACAGTAGCCATGCCTATGCTCAAATCAAGAAGGCTCCTCCCACCAAGCTGTCTTTACTACAAAGGGCACTGAGGATCTGCTGGAATTTATGTACAGCGTGGCCGCCTTTTTGCACAATCAAAAGTAAACCACACAAAGGCTATTAGGCATGGAATTGGCTTGAGATACTATCTGAAAAACTTCCAGACTCAATCACCATGGTGACAGAGCGGATTCAGCTCTCCTCCTGTGATGATTATGGTAAACATATTGCCTGCAGACACAAAAGGTGCCAATGTGACTAATCCCACCCAGAACTGAATTTTCCAGATTCCTCTTGTTGAGAGGCAGGTGAAATGTTCGCTACTTCATCTGTAACAACAATAATATGCAATTATGTTGACAAATGATTAACCACCATCAACTATTAACTAACTGTATGGCTGGCTAAGATAATTCAAGGACTCAAGAATTTGTTTATGCGGGTATTCATTTCTCTAATTATTATTCAGAATTTAGATGCTTAGTGTTTTTTCAAGGTACAAACAACGAAGCATGAAATAAAAAGGTAGAATAGTTACTATTAATATATGGTAAATGATTTAGTTAAATTCATCATTAACTCTTGCCAAGCATCTGCATAACCTTGCCTCAGAGCTGTTTTCACCATGCCTGCTGAAGCTAATAAAATATAGATGCCTCAGAAATCCCATGTGGGCTATAGGGCGACATAATCAGATACTGTTGATGGTGAACAAAAAAAAGTGCCATTTTAACTGCCATTTCGGTAAAAGAACTGAGAGGGAAATTAGCAAGAACCAAATTCACTATTAAACAGCCTGAAAAATCTGTTGGGAAACTGGAGTTCACATTTAAGAAGCGTGCAGGTTCACGGACCAGTAGCCAGTTTCACACACAGCAAGAGAGATGGGTTTGTTAAGAAACTTTTATTGTGAAGAAACTTCGTTATTTCTCTCTGCTACGCACTGTAATGCTAGCTTTACCGCTATTTAATTTACAATAAATGGAATCAAAAATGAATGCTGACATGCTTTCAAACTTCTGCTCGAGTTAAAGTAACTCGCTGCAGGAGAAAAACAAGCTAAAATGACTGAAAAGTTAGTGTAGAGCAGCCAAGTTAACTCTAACCTGAAGAGAAAGTCCCCATGATCCTCATCTATAGCTGGTGTTCTCAGAAAAAGGTAATAAATAATATTAAATAAAATGTACACGTTTTATTCACCTTTACCCTTGTAACAGTGAGTAATAATGGGGCCTTTAAAAGTTCTGATAGAGTAAACTCCCCACTGTCTCTGTCGTGTCTGATACACTATAGCGACCGAAAACGCCTTGTTTTTACTGCACAAAGTACATGGGCATGGCTTTGTAAATCACTTGCAGGCTGAAGTTTCTCCAGCAGTTGGGTGATTTTTTTCAATAATCACATTTTTTAATGGACAAATAAGTTGCTAATTATTTTTAGATATCACCCAGCCATAGTGGGTGCACTTTGAATTCTGATATGAAAAATGTGCAGTGCATTTTTTGCCACCTATATTGCCCACCTATAAGTGATCCTTATCCAAGTGCTGCCATGTGTCCAACACCCCTCTAACTCTGCCCTCACACCCAGTCCAGGCGGGAATATTATTTGTATTGACCTTGATTCCAGCTTCCAGTCCCGGATTCTGCAGTCACTTGTAGGTACAGCCCTAGGTGGCCAATGAGCTCTATCAACCGTTCAATCAACTGCCAGTGTTTACAAAACACAGGACTGGAAACTGGATTCAGGGTCCAAACCGGAAGATCTCTGTTATAGAGCATTATGGAGAAGCAAACAATGCATCAACAATAAAAATCTATGCTGACATTTTTCATTATTGATGTTGTCAACTCTCAACTAATCGCTGCAGCCCAAGTGAGAAGTCATCTCCGGTGAACTGGAATGGTGTGCTATCTCCACAAGCCAGAGGGGGGAAACCAGCAGCAGAGGCCTCCTCAGGAGGACTGAGACTGAGTGGACGTGGCAGAACGACCTTTTCCCAGCTCCCCCTGAGGCAAGGGAGAGAGTCAGGCATAGAAACACAACAGGTCCACAAATGGGAATGCGTGCTTTCTGGAGCTTGAGCCAGCCAAACTCTGACTACCAATAA
The DNA here is from genome assembly GCF_015220715.1 of Pygocentrus nattereri. NCBI lineage: Eukaryota > Metazoa > Chordata > Actinopteri > Characiformes > Serrasalmidae > Pygocentrus > Pygocentrus nattereri. The sequence goes on from NC_051226.1 coordinate 7,759,149, forward strand.
AGCACAAATCAATGAGCAAACACAAAGAGACCAACGCACACCTCCAACAATATTAAGTTGGAACAGGTCAATTAGTACACGTAAAGTGAGTTTTATATTTCGAGAAAGGAGGGGGGATAGTCAATGATAAAGAATAGAGCAGCAGGAAACTCAACGAGTGCAGACAGAAAATTGGTCGTTGAGAGAGAGAGAGAGCGAAAGAGAGAGAGAGAGCGAAAGAGAGAGAGAGAGAGAGAGAGAGAGAGAGAGAGAGAGAGAGAGAGAGAGAGAGAGAGAGAAAATGGTTCAGTGACTCTCACAGATGGAGCTGGCGATGCCACTTCGAACCAACCCTCAATCAAGATGAAACGGACTGAGCACAAACTCAAAGCCAAACAAAGACAGAACAGGCTCCTGAACCCCGGCTAAAGGGAACTGATTTTGATGCAGAACAGCTAGGAGCTGCTCGTGCCGCATATGAGAAATTAGCGTCGTATATCAAGCCTAGAGACAAGAGAGGGGACGTGAGCGCGAGAGCTGAAAGCCAACAAAAAGCAACGGCAGTTCCTTGCATCTCCTGCTCATATTATTCCATCAGCAGGAAAACATTGCTTTGTCCTCGTTTCTCTTCCTCTCATCTTGCCATGGAGGAATTGTGACCTGTAACCATGCCAACAGTGACTGCTTCCACACAGCTGTTGCCATGACGGCAGTGGTTGCATGCTATAACTAGCGTAAAATCGGTACAGTTAAAGGTTTTAAAAACACTTTCGGGTTCACGTAGGTCTGTGACTCTTTCCACAAGCTGGAGAGCAAGATGTTTCTTTTTTTTTTTGGTCCTTCAGTCCAGTTGAAGTAAACACTCCAGCCCCATGAGGAGCGAGGCTGGTTGGAGGAAAACAGTCTCAGAGAGGCAAACTGAACATACAGCCGCCAGTTACAGGCGAAGCGGATCAATAAGATATTAGCCCTCTCCCAGCTTTGCTGACATCTTACTACAAAGGAAAAATATAGCACTCTGTCCATTCCTTTTACTTGCACTCCAAATTACACTAAGGGGCCTGTTTACTGCATATGAGTTCCTTTAATAAAGCTGCTCAAAGCCCCCACGGGTGGGGGGTGAGGGGGTTCTCTGCTCCTCACAGAATTCACCCCCATTAACGGCAGTCTCCATGGAGCATTGGCACCTCTAATGACCCAGCAAGACTGCCACGATGCTATTTCTAACATGCTCCTTGAGGGTCCGGGCGATCCCCTGAGTGTGTTCCCGTACGATGCTGACAAATATGACCATGTTCTACAATTAAGTGCAATAAAGATGAAGAGAGTGAGAGAGAGAGGCAGAGCTGAGAGAGTAAGAGGGGAAAACACTTCAGGCATGTACAGCCTAGTCTCTGGCTAGATTTCTGCGCCGGCCGCCTACGCTCGTACGGGGGCATGGATTCACCACGCAAGAGGGCTGCGAACAAAAGGCAGCTAAACAGACGCCACATATTTCTTAATCTCCAAAAATACGCAGAAATCTTTCATTTAAACGAACATATTCTCGACAGTAGTCGTCGCACAGATTGCATCCCACTCATTTTAGCATTCTTTCCTGCCGCGTGTCTATGATGAGCCAGGACGCTGCTCCAACTCCAGGCTATTCCTTATCATAAACAGCAAAGCAGAGACTGCCTCTCAGATTTAAAAGGCTCCACAAATAGAAGTCTGCTCTGCAGGTGACAGGCAGGACCAGTGGGGGGTTGAGGCCATTATTGCTAGCAATTACTGTCTAATTTATCACTGTCAGAAATATATGTACATGAATTCTAACGTCAGTCTATTTTTTCAGAAGCAGACTAGTCCTTCAAATCTCACCCAGAGGAAGCAGAGGTCTGCAAGCAACACTGGGCCAAACACCAATTTCCCCCATGCCTCCTCCTATAACATTCTCCTCTGCTATAGATAATCTTTTATCTAAAGCAAAATGTCAAGCTAATGTTTTCTTGCCTTAGAAATCGCTCAGGTGCAAAACTTGATCCAGAACTATTATTCAAAGCATTCTATGGATCAATGGCTGAAATGCTTACATAGTGGAAGAATTTCTTTAATCTTAATAATCATCATCAGAAAGGCCAAAGGACATCACAAGCCCATGGCTGCAGCAGTGTTTCCCCAGACATGTTTTTATTACCGTTTCCTCCTTTATTAACGTTTCTGTAGAGCATCTCTTGCAATAAACTGAAGAATTACTTATATCAATACTTAATTCATTATAATAATCCCTAAAGTTGGTTGAGTCACTGAATCATATCAACAAACTGAACCACAGAGTCAAATTACTGTTTAGTATACTGAATTGGGCCTCGTAAATTCATAATCATTTTCTAATAGAACATCAATCAAAATGTTTTGCTGTCATTTCAAACATTCACATCCGAGACATGGAAAGATTGCTAATAAAAACTATGAGGACATGAAAACGCTTCACATGCTGCAAAACACTGCATCCAATTAAGCAGGGCTGACTGTGCTCTCTTGGGCTTCCAGCATTGTTAGGATTCAAGCTAGTGATCTTGTGACAATTGGGAAATGCCACTTGGGACCCTCTTCTTACCCTCTTTTTTACAAAACAAGCAGTTGGTCAGTGTTTTGGAAATACTGTGAAAATTCAATATACATTAAGAAAAGCTTACATTGATGTAATTTATCATGAAACAATATTACAGAACCATATCACTCACCCCTAACCAGAGAACAGCTTTCAAAGTCCAAGCATAATGCACGGAGAGACAGAAGACTGAAGACTCCACTCAGAGACTGAGATCTTTGGCTAGTGCAGATCAGATAATGGCTCACAGTACATAAGAGATGAAGAGCAAGGTCATCATAAACAAGAAAGGACATCAGAGACTGACTACATCAGCGTAGTTGTTTGTTGTTGGAGCTTCAAACAAATCAGGTGGCCTACATTAACCACTTCCAACCATCAAGTGTAAGCGGAGGGAAAAAGTGAACGGAAGGAAAAAGAAAAAAATTGACTGTTCTTCATGAAACAACCGTGACATGATTGATGGGATTTGCAGCAGCAGGCTTAGGGCAAGTGATTAGTTAAGGCCTTGCACAAGGTATCGTGATACCACGCTCCACTGTGCTGTGTTAATGACATGCACTTCAGAAAACTTCATTATCTTCAAGTTAGAGTTGACCCGAATCATCTACACTCGGGTGGACTTTCACGTTCACCCTCCTCTGTACTCGGGAAGAACAGAGCTTGCTTTTAATCTACGTTTTGAGAGTCAGAATAAGAAAAAAAGGATGTCAAACGAACTGGTACTTTGGTGCAAAAAAGATGACAATATTTAAAAAACATTCTACATTACTGTAGGACTAAGTCACATCTGCTTCTAAATTTCCATTTGACATACAGAAGGAAACTAAGGACTGCCCACCGAGTGAGAGAAAAACTGACTTCTCAACATGCTGCAGTAAGAGCACCACAAAAAATCTAGAATAAATAAAAAATGTAAAATAAATAAATAAATAAAACTACTCTGCTTTCGAGATGCATAAAAGAATCATCGTCAGTGCGCCGAAAACGTCGACAGCCAAAGTGAAAGACAACGGGGCGGCTCATCAACTTCAGCAATTGAGAACGCTCAAACTGGTCATCCTCAACTAATTCTGGTGATTAATCAACAACTTGCCGTCTTTCCCACATAGGTAATACTTAGACAGTGGTCCCAGGTGTATAGATGCCCACCCAAATATATTTCAACCAATTTGAAATATATTCAACATTCAACCAAATGCAGCTTGGGTCAGGTGAAAGCAAGGGGCCTGAAGAGACAGGAGAGTAGAAAAGATAAACAAGAGTGTAGAAAGAACCCGAACAGACATTATTCCTTCTTCCCTGCTAACTGACGGACTTCATGTACTCTATTAGCATGGCTGTAATGAGTATCCTATAAAGATGCATTAACAGACAGCTCACAAGGTACTCCAAGTGGGTCAATACAGTAATTAATTTGCAAAGTTGCCCCAACTAGAATTAGCTTCACTTCTCTTAATTCAGTCCTCATTTGCTACGCAATTCAAAGCCACTGGGCTAAGTTAAAGGGGAAATTCATCGAGTTTGTAGCTGTATCTGTAGCTTGCACTGCTTTTGTCAAACAAAATTTCTCAGATGTCTTTATGTGGTGGTGATAGGAACCAGGTGGTTTGATGTCAGCCAGGCAAACACAGCCTTTTTATTTAACATGACCAATGTTGATGACGGTAAAATAGTGGCAATGTTGGGGGGACTGCATTTTGTACCACCACTTTGCATGAGTGTGTGAGAGAGAGCGGGAGAGAGAGAGAGAGAGAGAGAGAGCAAGAGAGAGCAAGAGAGCACGAGAGAGAGAGAGCGCGAGAGAGAGTCAGAGAGACAGCGAGAGCGCGCGAGAGAGCGCGAGCGAGAGAGTGCAAGAGAGAGAGGAACTCACAGAGCGAGAGAGAGAGTGAGAGAGAGAGAGAGAGAGAGAGAGAGAGAGAGAGAGAGAGAGAGAGAGAGAGTCAGAGAGAGCGAGAGTGTCAGAGAGAGAGAGAGAGAGAGAGAGAGAGAGAGCGCGCGAGAGAGAGCGAGAGCGCGCGAGAGAGAGCGAGAGAGCGAGGGGTGGAGTTGTGGAGTGAGCAACAGTGTCAGTTTGATGCGTCTTCCTATTTGCACCACGACAGAGTGGAAAAGCAAAGAGGTGGTCACAAATTGTGGCGTCTTCTCTTTTTATTTTTAGCTGTTTTTTCAGAACAAACCATTGCATGCACTCGCACAGCTGTGGCCAATGGCCTCTTCTGCATCTACTCCACTGTTATACAGTTTCTCTTCTTGTGAATTTCCACAAGAAGCCCGGCGGCGAGTAATCTCAAAAGGAATATGGTTGCAGTCTTGCACACAGTGACCCTGCAAGATTCCTAGCCATTGCACAGTCTGTGGCTAAAATCTCTGTGACAAATAATACACTGCGTTCAGATGTGAGAGGCTGTCAGACTTTAGTCTTTTAAGTCTTTTCAGAGTCTTTTGTGTACAGTTAGTGCAAGAAACATACCGGATTCTTCCTTCTTTACGTTACAAGACGACATAAAAACAAATAAAAATATACCAAACGGCGATGTGCTCAGAGATTTCTGCTTGTTTTAATCATATTTTAGTAAAGCTAGAGGGCAAAAAAGCTGAAACATGTTGAAAAGAGAATTATTTAGCAGATTGTCTGCATATTTCCCTTACTGGTCCAGCATTGACAAACAGGTGCAGAATTCTTTAGGAAACCCATGAAAATCTAATATGCAGATAAATGGCGTCACATCTGTGAATTAAAGTCTTAATGTTTGTATCTGACATTAATAACTTTGATCTGACAAGAGACATCTGAATAACTCATTTTACTTTCGCGGTATCTACCACTACTGTTAGCCATGAATCTTTTACAGTACCTTAGTGAAGCACAATTAATGTAATTAATACATATTAATATAAACCTAATAATAACAATGTGAATGATGAAGGCCGCTGGCTGCTGTTCATTAATATTTTTTGAGTTTGAAGCCTACATTCTGTTCCAGTGCTTGCTTGGTTTACTAATGCCCAGTATTTAAGATAAAGAGCATATGTTTAATGGAATTTCTGAATTTCTTGTTAATTTAATCAAAATTTCTAGGACTGTGAGAGGGCAGAAATGATCTCAGCACTCATCTGAGCAACATTCCACTCACAAGTCGGTAGTCAAATCCTACTGCATGCAGATGTGGTGAATGAAATTGGCCGTTTCCTTTAATTCATGGCCTTTACACCATTACGACTTTGAGGAACTCCTTTTCCTGCAAGAGAAAAGTCCATAAATCTGTAGCATGGATCATTAACACTCCTCTGAAGAAACACCTTTTCTTCACCATTCCATCTCGACAAAAAAAAACTATGACAAATAAAGGCACAACGCCACTTCCACTGCGCCAGAAGAACATCCTAAGAGGGTTTGATGTATGGCCTCTCTTTATACTGATAGGTGTGCATATGGTCTAGTCATACTTTGATTAAAACTGTCTATTTTAACTTATAAAATGGCGTCAACTCTTTATGGCCATCTTAGCATATCCATACATCAGTTTTTAATGTGCATTTAAACGTGTCAATATAAGAAATGTCTTTTGTCCTAGACTCGAAATTTATTCTTCCATGTAATGACTCCAGTATTCCATCTGCAGCTGAAAACACAAATATCTCTCCCGCTCTCTCCCGCTCTCTCCCGCTCTCTCCCTCGCTCTCCCTCGCTCTCCCTCGCTCTCCCTCGCTCTCCCTCGCTCTCCCTCGCTCTCTCCCGCTCTCTCCCGCTCTCTCCCGCTCTCTCCCGCTCTCTCCCTCGCTCTCCCTCGCTCTCCCTCGCTCTCCCTCGCTCTCCCTCGCTCTCTGAAGCCCACCAGTGAGCTTCAGCACCTTAAAGCCCTCACAGCCCTGCAAATGAGCCCTGTGAGTGATCCGCAAAGGGAAAGGCAGCTCTGTTCTGTCAGCCAGGCGGAATAGGAGAATGGGTCACACAGCTTTAGAGAGATGATGAGGAGATTATACATGGTCCAGTGGGACAGAGTTCTGCTCCTTTCTCTGACCGTTCCATCTTATCCTGGGGTACACTTTCGGGGCACACTGCCCCGGCCTAGCTCATCATGAATGTAAACAGACTGCTTCGGTCATGGGCAGCAGTCGCTCGGTTCATCAGCACTTCTGGTCAAGACGAAGCGCATTCTAATAATGGGCTATGCTGTGATAGCCTCCCCTTTCACTGATGAGAAGAGTGGTGCTAATGAGGAGAAGCCAGGAGCATACAGGGCAAATCAGCAAGCCTCACTGTTGCCCCGGTTCAATAGGCCTGTGTTTGATCACACATCTCATTAGCCACATCACACCTATACCACAAGGCAAGCAGCAGAAAGAAGTCTGAAAACTGCCCAAGCTGGGTAACCTGTTGGTCTCTAGCCTTGTGTTTCATTGGATAAGAATCAACATAAGCTCAGCACAATATTGACAACCTACGATGCAAAAAGAAGCGGAAATTTCTGTTATCAGGCTCTAGGTGTTTACACGGAGATTCCGGTCTTTACCAAGACATGGCTGTGATCTGAAGGACATCCGCTATTCATTCTTCACAACATGGCAGCTCCACAGGGCACTAGGTCCTCGCAGGTTGGGCTAAACTGTGGTACAAGCACACAAACCACGTGCCAACTCCTCACATGCCTAGTGGAGGAGGGAGCTGGAAGCCCAAGCTGAATGCAGAACAGTTCGAGAGGTACATTTAGCATGCAAACGCTTCAGTGAGCAGGAGCTCCTCCAGGGTCACTACTGTTACAAAGTGCTGAAATGACAAGGCTACCCAGAAAATATGGGCGTCTTACGGTAAAAGCAAAGAATATGTCTGAGAGGGAGAAACACTGCAGTAATTGCAGAGGATATTCACAACACGAGTTAAAAGAAGTAAATCAAGAGAATAACTGAACCCGTTAGTGAGGAAAACACTAGTGAAATACACCATCAAAATAAGCTAGTTGTAGAGTTGAAGTAAATCAAAGACGACAATATCCATTCCTGTAGAGCATCAACCAGAAAGCCTTGAAATTACACTGTTCATAGAGGGAGAGGTTCTGCCTGGAGAAAGCAAGCTTCAATTTTTTGTGCAGAAAATAACTGTCAAGACCTTTGCCTTCAATGCACTGTGGAACAAAAAAAAGATGAATGAAACTCAGCAAAAAACCTGGTGGAAATTAGTGGAAGATAAGTCCTGCTTAGCTCAGGACCGGAGTACAGCCACAGTACAGCACATGCACACAATCACGCACACACTCCAAAGATAACCGTTTTCATCCATTACCTCCGTTTTCATCATAGCTTAATTTCTCAACTACCATCACCCCAGTGTGTGGCCTAAACTGGATACTAAATGTGTATTCAGATGCTCATTTGTAGTGAGATAAAAACCTCATAACCGCAGAACATAAAGGCATAGCACTGCATTACTGGAGTAGTAATAAGAATTCATTTGCATCAGTCTGTTGTAGCTGAGATGAGCTGCTTGCCAGGGGAGCAGCATGCTCTTCCCTCATCACCTCTCATTAGGGGAACGACTGAAAGCAGTACCAGTCTGTAGGTACATGGTGTGAGAGTTAATGTGCACGCTGAACAGCAGCCAAGCACAGTATTAGCTTATGAGAATAGAGAGCATCATTTAAAAAAAAAAAAAATAATAATAATAATAATAATAGGACTGTATCCTAACTAGCCTTTATTGATTGGTGGGCCAGGCCATCGCATAAGACACCGATTTCATATGAATTCTAATAAAAGTTACAGTATGTAACAGCAATCTCCAATAGAAAAAAAAAATAAATAAAGAAGGAATAATTATACTAATAATATTTGAATCAATATCATTTTCTAAGCTCTGCGCCTCACGCAATCACAAATCCATAGAAAGGTGAAGTGGCCAGTAAATAGCAGGCAATAAACTGTGGCCCCACTGCCATCTGTTCCAGCACACAGAAGCACGGAAAACGATGGCCACGGAGGCAACCATATAATTACCAAATAAAAGCGTTTCATTTGTAATAGCGAGCTGGAGTAAAGCATATCACAGCGATGTGCTCAGCGCCGAGGACGCTCCTCCTCCGCGACGGAGCAGAGCGAGAGAGAGAGATCGAGCAAATGGTGTGCAAAGATGGCTTTTTGGATAATTAACGAACAGCGGGAGAGGAAGCCCACAGCTTGCTCTTGGTCCAGCCAGGATATCAAAGCACAGTGGAGGACAAAGGCAGCCCTAGCAGAGTGCTGGGTACAGGGCCTGAACACAATGGCAAGCAGCACACCTGCTGGGTCTATACTGCTGGCATATGCTGTACTGGCTCTCAATAAAGGCAGTGGCAACATTTCCATACTCAGTTTAGGAGAAGCCTGACAATGTCGCTTGATCGCCTGTTTATGAGTGCAGCAACAAGAGTTTCTTTTTCCTAGAAAAAAAAAAAAAGCCACAGATGGGAGCCCTGCCAAGCACAGTCATCCATAGCCATAAGGATAGAGTGGAGAGTAGAATGCAAGATGCATTTCCCCCAACACCTACCAAAATGCAGAAAGTACAGATACACTGCAGCATTGAAAACAAGGAGGCATTCTGTATATCGCTGATATAGATATCGCTGCTTTTTCTAACTCTACACAACCGCACATCACCTACACCTCAGTCCTAGCCCACCCAGGTTTCAAATAACTAGTGCTGCAATTTTAATTATACATTATAGGGTCAAAAGTAAGTGGACATCTATACACTTTTGCGGCGTTAACAACCTCCACTCTTCTAGGAAGGCTTTCCACAACATTTTGGAGTATGTCTGTGGGAATCTGAGCCAATTTTGTCACAAGAGCATTTGCGAGGGCACTGATGTTTGAATGAGAAGGCTCACAATCAATATTCCAATTCATCAGAAAGGTGTTTAGTGAGGTTGCGGTCAGAGCTCTATGCAGGCCACTGGAGTTTCTCCACACCAAACTCATCAATCCAAGTCTTTATGAAGTTCACCTTGTGCAGAGAGGCACAGTCATCCTGGAACAGGAAAGGGCCTTCCCCAAACTGCTGGCACAAAGTTAATAGCATATAATGGTCTAATCTTTGTATGCTGTGACGTTCCTCTCACTGGAACCAAGGCGATGAGCCCAAACCCTGAAAAACAGACCATTATCCTTCCTCACACCAAACTTTACTGCTGCCATTATGCAATCTGACAGGTGCCGGTTCCCCTATCATCTACCAAACCAAAAACATTTCCACTGCTGCGTCCAGTGATGGGATGCTTCATGTTACTCCACTCTGACACTTTGTGCATTTTCATCTCAGACTTGTGTGCAGCTGCTCGGCCATTCAAAACCTATTTCATGACGCTCCCAATGTGCAGTTCTTTTGGTGATGTTGCTTCCAGAGGCAGTTTGGAACTCTGTAGTGAGTGATTCAATGAAGGATAAGCACTATACGCTTCATTTCTCGGCAGCCCAGCTATGAGAGTTTCTGTTATCTACTGCTTCATTGCTGAGCTGTTGTTGCTCCCAGGTGCTTCCACTTCACAGTAATAGAACTTACAGTTGACTGGGGCAAATTTAGCAGGACAGAAATGTCACAAACTGACTTGCAGCAAGCGTGGCAGCACACGACTGCAAGGTTATGTGCATACTTTTATCCACTTGTTAGCAATGGATGTGGCTTTAATATATATTTAACATGTACTGTATATTTCAACAATGTCATCTTAACTTTTAAGCAGGTAAGTGTAACCTAATTACACAGAGTTAAAATCAGGGGCAACCAAACACCATGATAGCACAACCACAACTGACAGTCTGGCAAATTATAATTAGTGCTCAAGTCTCAAGCCAAAAAAATGGGATATTCTGGTCTTCTAGGCCAAAACAACAACTCTGGATTTTAGTTTATAGAAAACAACCCCAATTTAAAAATCATAGTCATGGTACAAGTTAGAAACAACAGCAAATCTGTCTCCAAATCGGTCAGCACTACGACTGCTTCAGGGAAAAATTACACACATAAATGTAATAGTACAGAAAACAGAAAGTATCTTGCTGAAAACAGCATAAAACATTTATCAGCATTTCTCACTACAGACTAACCATCACACCTGTCAGTTCCCTGTGCTCAGGGTCAAAACGCAGTAAGAGTATCAGGTAAATGAAATTGGCAGGCAACCTAAGAGGGGTAAATGATGGATAATGCACTCCTGCATCTTCCCTCCCAGACAACCTCAAGGTCCTCCACCTCGATAACACTAATCTACAGGAACACAGGACTGGAAGGCAGCAGATAAAGTTCAGTCATAAAGCCTGATGATAAAATGATGGATACAAGCATGACCCAAAGAAGTAGCCTATATATTCGAGAGCAGCCTTGTGTAATGTAAGAGAAAGGCAGCTGATCCACCTCCTGGCTGCTGAAAATGATGCTCTTTCCTCTGCGCACAGCCTCTCTGTAGTTAATCTAGTGTTGCGTATGGCTTTTCATAGCCTTCAATGGTTTACTGAAAGACAGAAAGAGCAACAAAAACACAGGGAGACTGCAATACTGTCCTAGTCTAGGCAGAGGCGGACTAAAGCCACTACCGACATCAATATACACGTCCATAAAGCTCGTGTGAACAAGCACAACACCGAATAAAGCAGATGGGCCAGACACAACAGATCTTTATTAAAAAACATCATCTCAAAGTAAAAAAGACTGCTGATTATCTAGACATAATGCTCAGAACAGCCTTTATGTTTGAATAAGCATCGCTGTGCTGGCTGTAATCATCACAGTAGTCATCCTTACACAAAAATCAATTCGTTTCAAAATGCTACAGTGCTAATTCTCAGTAGATTGAATTATCTGCAAAAATATTATGCAAGATTGAAACGGAACTGCATCACAACTTACATCAAAAACGATGACTCCAGCCCTGGAAAGGCCTCATACTATTTAAATCAATAACTGCCAACACTCCAAACTTAGAGAGTCTGGTGATAAAGGGCCTAAACAAAGAGCAGGAGAACACTCCAAACGCCTAAAGCCCAATTGAGGGTGATGTGTCGAGCAGCTATGTGTAGCAGTTAGTTAAAGCAGTGGAAGGGGATATAGGCCATAAAGGCCTGGATCAATAAAACACACTCTCCGAAGGCCCATCACCTACGTCCATCCTGTCAAACCCGTTCACAGACTCCAATCTAGCTTTGCCAAGTTGTCTTAATAAATTAATATTCTCAATAAGAAAAAGGTGGTAAAAGTGTTAAGAATTCTAGAGCCGTGAAAAACATTACAGCCAATGAGACTTAAATGTGCAAAAGAGCCACATGGACATTTTCATGAGCTCTACTGCAGTGCATCGACAGTGTGGGAACATACTTGTGATGATTCTCTCATTTTCATATGACATTTGAGAGAAGACTTGGGAAATAGTCAGTACTCAATAAATATGCATGAGGCAGACTCTCTGCTACGGCCACATGTACTCGTGTCTCTAAATCAAACTCCAGATCTCACTAACAGATTGACTGCAGCAGCCGTTTTCCTAACTCAAGCGAAGCTTATCTCGCCATGAGGGACGAGACACTTGCAAATATTCATTAATATTCAGACCATCATTCTTAAATCTAGCACATCCTGACTCAAACTCAAAAGTTTTCACCGCATATTGAAAGAACTTTTCACAGAACAAATATGTTGCAGGATAGCGAATGATCAAAAGTTTCACGTAACCTCAAGTCAGAATAAACAAAGTAAAATGTGATGAGTAATTGCATGTGGAAGGTGTCGCTATCATATCCTTTGATGCTGTAATTACCCTGCAACTTGCTACTATGTGAGGAGAGGAGGATTTAAGTTGGCTCCCGAATCAGGGCATATTTGAATAACGAAGAGAAGAAATTCATGCTTTGTCTAAAGCTCTACATAGCGATATTTTGAAGTCTGAATATTGCACGGTGCATTAGTTAAAAGGTAGCGCCGAACAAGATTTGTCCAAATCTTGTCCAAATCTTGTGAGTTAAGACTGCAGATGGTTGATAGACAGTGTTTGCTTTGACATTACCTTCTCTTTTTTATTTTTATCTTCAGTCCATTAAAAAACAAGTTTATTTGCCCCAATTAAATCCTATCAAGAGACCCTGATGTAGGGGAACGTCGTGTAGAATTTTAAACTAAACAAGAAAAAAAAAAAATGGCCTGATTCAAGAGACATATAGGGCTAATATAAGAGCACAGAGATTAAAGCAGAAACAGTAGAAGCTTCTTACTTTAGTGGTGCGCACACCACAGGTGGTCTTACCTTGCGGCCATCACTGGCATGGCAGTTGACGTTCAATGGGGTGAGTAAGGCCATGAGCTTCTCTTCATTTCCGCTCCTGAAGCAAAGCAGCAGTTTACAAAGAACATAGGAAAATGGCAAAAAACACACTGTATTTGAGGCAGAGGGTGTGAAGCGAGTAGACAAAGGGGGCAAATTAAAGACTTGGTGAAAGCAGAGGGAGCGAGGGAGATGGAAAGCTTCTGCCAGACCTGCCTTGGGAAATAGGGTTGGGGTAGGGGGGGGTTGAGTGTTGAAGAAGCAGTGGGCAATAATAAAGGAGCGTGTGTTTACAGCTCAGTGGGGCCTATCTAACACTACCCTGGGCTTCTCCCTAGACCTCGGAGATGGTCAACAAGAAAGTCATTTATGTGAGCTGTGCCACAAATGAGAAGCAAACCTCCAGTCCCAGAGTGGCTCTTTGCTAGCGCTGCTTGTGGCCTGCAGCACTTTTGACTCATCTGCACCTTCCCATGTTTCCCTACTGGCCAGCCCTGCCAAGCCAAATCCAGCAGCAGAGTTTCTGGGCCAAAATGCCATCTCACACTGATGGAGGTCAGAGACGGGGCAAAGAATGCTCCAAACTAATCACAAGTTGGTTAGAGCCACACAGACAGGTGGGGAACAGAAAACAATTGTTTTAGAATGGCCCTCTGTTCTTTTCCAAGCTGCTTTCAGAGATTTCTTGAGGCCTGGCTTTGTATTTTGGCAACCATAATATATTAATTTACCGCTCCAGCACTATTCTCTCCCTTGTGGAAAAACCCACTGTTTTGTACCCTATGTAAGGTGTCACGGCCTTGAATGCACTAAAAGCACAACAACAACCACAGCAGCCTTGAATTACTTTATTCCCAAGCCAACTGTGCAGAAAGGCAGGTCGTTTTTACCTACCAAGTTTGCCAAAACATGACAAAAACACCAAATTTATTCCTCCCAAGCTGCTCTCTGTCGGTAACTACAGATAACCGGCTCTAGTGAAAATGGCAGATTCTTCATTGAGATGCACGCTCCATCGCAGCAACTGGAAAGCAGGACAGGCCGACGGATTAGAAGCTGGGAGAGGGGATGAGAGACAAGAGGGTTTCATCAGTCTTCCTGATACACTTTCAGACGCATCCCAATCTTCAGGAGATTACCAGAAAGCATAGTGCCGGCCATAAGTCAAACTGTCTCTCTCACAGCAACACTCGATGGCTGTCCGTCTGGCTGAAGTCTGTCTGTTTAATTTGGTTCCTGAGACCGAACCAAGGCGCAGGTCTAATGAATTAAGCATAAAAGAAAGGCAGCTTAATTTCACTGTTATGGGGAAAAAGGGGACCAAGACTGACTTAAATCCTCTCCCTGCACTGAAGCCCCTGTGATCATGCCTCTGCCTAATGATCTTCTTGGCGAGAATTTACAAGGTCTTTGTAGTTTCTCCTGGCTGCTCTTACTTGATCGCTATTAAACAACAAGAATCCTGATTTGCACCCATGCTGGAGGCTGTGCCGGAGGCAGGGCTATAAAAAGAGGGTGGAACGCAGTGGAGATGAAGAGCTGAGCGTGAAAAACACATCTGACTCGGCATGACATGGTGCAGAGCTTAAGGCAAAAGAGCCACTGCTGGGGCCGCTACGGTCACTCGCTTCTTGAAGCAGGCTCCTTTCATGCTCATCAGAATACAAGTCTGGCCCTCCCATGATCAAATGACCTACTGGATTAGGTGCATTTGGAAGGCGGTGGTCAAGAAGACAACAGGTAGCAGGGTAATTCAATCTGCGATAATAAAATGGAAGCATACCAGCTGTATGTGCTTTCTCCATCAGTGCTAAGACAATAATTTAAAAACATCTACTGTGAGCCCACTGTGAGAACAGCACTGTGCCTTTAGCACGCTGCTAAACACAAACAGCACTGTTCTGTGTTTTCTTTTCCTAAAGCCGGCTTTTAAACTCTCTGGGCCGTTGGAGGCAAACAAGCAAGTACAGCCACCATTCAGTGACACCCCCCCCCCATCTCTGAGATATGTAATAATACAGTAACACCTGAGAGAGGTATACAGACAGAGCACAAGAGAGCGAGAGAGGGAGCGAGAGCAAGACAGAAGGGGATGGAGGGAGGGGGGAAAAAAAAAAAAAAGAGGCAGACATACAGGGACAGAGAGGAGGGGTGAAGGTGCATGTACTCACCTCGCTGCTTCCAGGAGTTCGTCCTTCTTGTACTCGCCTAAGTGATTGCAAAAAATCATGGTGTCAGAAGTGGGAAGAATGAAGGATGCACAGCAGCAGCAGGAAGCCAGAGTAACAGAGCAGCGCTGGACTAGCAGCAGTCCAACATCCAGTGTAAAAATCCACACCGACACACACTCTCACACACATCAGTAGCAGCAGCGCAAGCACACGCACTCACACACACACACACATACACACACATACACACACACACACAAGGAGCCTGCCTGCCTGGCTGCTTTCTCTCTCTCTCTGTCGGTGGTGTAGCTCAGTGCCCACCCCTCTCGCCTGATGAAGCTGTGACGTTGGACTGTGTGTGGTGGTCACAGCATCACCGGCGTCTTGGATACGGCCAGCAAATTGACGCATATCCTCGTTTGCTGCTCAAATTAAATGGCTCGTCGTCTCTGGCAGACATTCGACACACATTTCCCCCACCCTCCTCCCGCTTCCATAGCGAGGCAGCCTCCCGATAGCTTGTCTATTTTAATGTGTGCATGGGAGGAGCTGTTGCCTTGATAACACAAGAGGCCAAGAGGGGTGGGAGGGGGGGGTGGGGGTGCGGGGGAGGGAGGGGGGGTGCATTATAAACAGAGGCGGGTCAGCCCTACTCCCCTCCCCCCTCTTACAAAGCACTACCTCTTGGCCAATTGGAGCAGCTCGACTAAATCAGCGCAGTTTCACCCCACCCCCACATGTGCTCGCTCTGCCAGGGCTGGAGAACACAGAGAAGATTGGAGGAGAAGAGAGAGAGGCATTAAAGAGGGGTGGGCGAAAGAAACAGATATGGAGAGAGGGGGAGCGAGAGCGAGAGAGAGAGGGGGAGACAAAGACAGAATAAGAGAGAAAGACAGAGCAAGAGCAAGAGAGTGAAGGGGAGGAAAGGGGGGCACATCAAAAGATGTGATGAAGAGGTAGACTTGACAACATGGCTGCAGGGGGCTGAGGACTACAGAGAGAAAGACTACAGGGAAGGGGAGGTGCTTGTGGAAAAAGAAAAAAAACAAAACAGTCAAAATGCAAATAAATGTAGGCTGGGCTTGTGACAAATTTGAAACAAAGACTCCGGAAGTGCAGTGTTGAGCAACTAGTACTAAAGCAAAGCGCTGCACGTGAGAAAGCTTTGATATGTCTTTGTGTCAGCAATGTCAACAGCTCTGATGACTCCCAGCACAAAGCGGCTTCCAGCAGCGCAATCCCTGTAACTAGTGCTGGGCACCACTGATCAAATTCTACACCACAGTTTTCCAAAAAAAAAAAAAAAAAGAGTGGCATACTATCAGATATTATTCAAGTTTGCACTAATTAAGATAATGAACACATTCTTCCCGAGTACTGTATGCTATGCCAATAAAATGGAACACACATCACCCATAATGCTTGTTATCTATTTATCAATAGGCAGTTGTGGGCTGGAGGTTGGGGAACTGGCCCTGTGACCGGAAGGTTGCCGGTTCAATCCCCAGGGCCGACAGCACATGATTGAGGTGTCCTTGAGCAAGACACCTAACCCCCAATTGTGTGCTCACTGCCCCCTAGTGTGTGTGTCTATTCACTGTTTCACTTCACGGATGGGTTAAATGCGGAGGTGGAATTTCCCCGTTTGTGGGATTAATAAAGTATCACTATACTTAATACCAATAACCCTAAAAACCAATGCTGTTGTGTCACATGAATACCAAAATAATAGTATAGAGTAGGGCTGCAACGAATGTTTGGTAAACCATGACAGATTTGACTAATCAAAACTGTAAAGCCATTTAAACAACAACACTTCAAAGAACAAATACACTTCCAGTTTAATCACTGACTCGGTCCACACTGGCTGTACTAGACGTGTGTCTTGTGTTTGTCAAAAAAGTGAACCTGTGTTTATCACTCGCATGTGGCCGAAGCATAACCTCAACATCGTATAGGTGTCCTAAACTACAATATTGTATAATGTACTAAAATATGATCGTGTGGTACTTGCAGGACAGCTCCTGTGCTGTACTAACTATGTGTGGAGGAGACTTTCTCTGATGCAATGGTGTATATCTAATAAATAAACCTGCTGTAAAAGTGTGCAATTACAAAGGGGAGGCAGAAAAAGCCAACATCCATGCCTAAAACGGTTACTACTGATGTAAATCTGATACAGCATGGACTGGGCCCATGGTAGTACTCGGACAAGGACCATCATACTTTCATATTTAAGACGATTCACCAAATGTATCGCGCCCCTGTGGTACGCCAAGCTCTTTTTCCATATATTAACAATCACCGTTTTATCTAAAGGCCTTTTCCTGATCAAATTTATTTTGTAATTTCTGTGGCTCAAAAGAGACAAAGCTTCTGAAACTGAACAAAAAAAATGAATAACAATGCAAATTAAGTCAAATTATTTATCCAAAAAACTAAAACAATAACTAAAGAAAACTGTGTTCAGATCACTAAATTCCAACATCTCAAAGAATAATATTTCAGACAATATTCCACAGAACATCAGAAGAATACCACCTGTAGCCCACAGATACACAGATATACCCCAAAGAGGGGACAGCACAGCCCCTGCAGGGACAACAACTCATCACATTCCCACACACTGACAACCTCAGCGGCTTTGACGGGCTTTACCATCTCCAAATCCTACAGCAGACCCCTAAACCACGGGGTGAGGGCATGGAAAGGATACCAGCTCAAACAGCCAATCCCGCCTTTATCTTATGTTTTTGACTGAGAGGGAAGGACGTTACTGCTTACTAGGATTACTTGGTTGCTGAGAAGATCACAGCTTGTCTTTAGGATATATAGCTTTTACAATGCTAAATCATATTATTGACAGGGAGGGGAGTAAAATAAATAATAATAAAAAAAAAAAAACAACAACAGATGGTGAGCCAGAAAACATGAAGGCTTTGGAGACTGTTAATGAGCAGCCTGCCAAGTTTAGCAATCTCTTTATAATGGAAGCAGAGCAGCTATTAGCCACACCGCTGCAGCCACAAGTCAAAAACATTCTCTTTGCATTCAGACAAACATGTTTGTTCTGGTGACATAAACCACACGACTCTCACTAACAAATGAAAACTGCATATTTAAAAAGAAAAAAACAGCAGCTGTAGAAGCAGTGTGACTGCTGAAGGGTGCTTTATTCTGATATTTTGATGGAACACAGCACTGCATATTTATTAAAACTAGATCCAAAAGCCACAAAAGACCTGCTGGAAACTACAGAAGGCCACAAAAGACCTGCTGGAAACTTCAGAGCAGAACTGCAACATTTGGCCTTTTTAACAGACCACTTTATTTCTTAATGCTAGATGTACATAAAGTGTTAGAGGGGCAACAGTGAAATCACTATGCGTATTTGTACAGGTGGGCTGTATTCATTAGACCAGTGTCTGACAGGCTCACCAATAAAATGGTAGTAAATCATAACTAAATAAATGAGCCTGAAATTAGCATAACCACCACAGCAGCCCTGCTAATGATGCTGCTGTAAATGTGTTTGCTGCCATGCTGAAAACAGTTTAAAAGGGCTGGGATTAGCGGTTTCTGCTGTAGATGTTTTGTTACTTGGTGCACTGACCAAAACGATTCTCGTCCAAGGAGACTATTTGTAGACTATTACTGCAGCAACTCTGCTCTCGCTTTTACTTCATATCTCCAAAATTATAGCTTTACAGAAGGAAAAAAGTGTGTGTGTTATATATTATAATATATATATATATATACACACACACACACACACACACATTTTATTTATATTATATATGTGATCTACCTGTGTATTTACCAAATAAATAAATAAATAAATAATTAATCCCAATGACAAATGACATGAGATAAATAATAAAGTAAAGCAATAAAAAGAATTCTTGACAGGTTTCACACCAGGTCTTCAAAATGTAGTAATGATTTAAAATGTTTATAAGATTTTTGCTCTTTGAGTTTTATTAATGACAATGGAGAACTGCTAATCACAACTACTACAATCACTAAATTATTTGGTATAAAATTTAAACCTAGAATATAAATATATAAACAGTTAATTGCAATTTTAGCTTCTTATAGATTGGTATCAGTCAGGCCCTAATTTAATGTAGTTACACCTGTTTCACTGACAAATGGTTCCTTGACAGAAATGGCAATTAGTACAAATGTGCAGCTACGATGAATACGGCAGTAAAAGCCTACATGAAAGGGTGCCATGAGGTTGGAAAAAAAGTGTCTATTCAGATTCTACTTTTTTTAAACCTATGAATAATAACAGCTTTTGTGCAATTGGTAAAATACAAAGACAACAAATCAAGACTTCTTTCTATTATATCAGAATCATAAGCGGAATCCTTTATTGATCCCAGAGAGGAATTGCAGTTGTTACGGTAGCAACCACTTATGTAAAAGAACACTTTAATAATTTAAAACAAAGATAAATTTGCAATATGTACACAAGATTTAACTTCTTATGAATACAGTAAAGTGGCGGTGACTGTTATAAATATTAAACATCTAGTATAAGGCAGTTCAAATTATTGTACCTCTGAGTTACTGCACACTTTTTTATTATTATTATTACACATATAGCATAATACAAGTACAGCTGTAGATAAAAAGGAGTATTCATTGGAGTGTGCCTAAAGGAGCATCATTGGAGTGTGCCTAAAGGAGCATCATTGGAGTGTGCCTAAAGGAGCATCACTGGAGTGTGCCTAAAGGAGCATCACTGGAGTGTGCCTAAAGGAGTATCACTGGAGTGTGCCTAAAGGAGCATCACTGGAGTGTGCCTAAAGGAGCATCATTGGAGTGTGCCTAAAGGAGCATCATTGGAGTGTGCCTAAAGGAGTATCATTGGAGTGTGCCTAAAGGAGCATCACTAGAGTGTGCCTAAAGGAGTATCATTGAGTGTGCCTAAAGGAGCATCATTGAGTGTGCCTAAAGGAGCATCATTGAGTGTGCCTAAAGGAGCATCATTGAGTGTGCCTAAAGGAGCATCATTGGAGTGTGCCTAAAGGAGCATCATTGAGTGTGCCTAAAGGAGCATCATTGGAGTGTGCCTAAAGGAGTATCATTGAGTGTGCCTAAAGGAGTATCGTTGGAGTGTGCCTAAAGGAGCATCGTTGGAGTGTGCCTAAAGGAGCATCGTTGGAGTGTGCCTAAAGGAGCATCATTGAGTGTGCCTAAAGGAGCATCATTGGGGTGTGCCTAAAGGAGCATCATTGGAGTGTGCCTAAAGGAGCATCATTGAGTGTGCCTAAAGGAGCATCATTGAGTGTGCCTAAAGGAGCATCATTGGAGTGTGCCTAAAGGAGCATCATTGAGTGTGCCTAAAGGAGTATCATTGAGTGTGCCTAAAGGAGTATCATTGAGTGTGCCTAAAGGAGTATCATTGAGTGTGCCTAAAGGAGTATCATTGAGTGTGCCTAAAGGAGCATCATTGGAGTGTGCCTAAAGGAGCATCATTGGAGTGTGCCTAAAGGAGCATCATTGAGTGTGCCTAAAGGAGTATCATTGGAGTGTGCCTAAAGGAGTATCATTGAGTGTGCCTAAAGGAGCATCATTGAGTGTGCCTAAAGGAGCATCATTGGAGTGTGCCTAAAGGAGCATCATTGGAGTGTGCCTAAAGGAGCATCATTGAGTGTGCCTAAAGGAGCATCATTGAGTGTGCCTAAAGGAGTATCATTGGAGTGTGCCTAAAGGAGTATCATTGAGTGTGCCTAAAGGAGCATCATTGAGTGTGCCTAAAGGAGCATCATTGAGTGTGCCTAAAGGAGCATCATTGAGTGTGCCTAAAGGAGCATCATTGGAGTGTGCCTAAAGGAGCATCATTGAGTGTGCCTAAAGGAGCATCATTGGAGTGTGCCTAAAGGAGTATCATTGAGTGTGCCTAAAGGAGTATCGTTGGAGTGTGCCTAAAGGAGCATCGTTGGAGTGTGCCTAAAGGAGCATCGTTGGAGTGTGCCTAAAGGAGCATCATTGAGTGTGCCTAAAGGAGCATCATTGGGGTGTGCCTAAAGGAGCATCATTGGAGTGTGCCTAAAGGAGCATCATTGAGTGTGCCTAAAGGAGCATCATTGAGTGTGCCTAAAGGAGCATCATTGGAGTGTGCCTAAAGGAGCATCATTGAGTGTGCCTAAAGGAGCATCATTGGAGTGTGCCTAAAGGAGTATCATTGAGTGTGCCTAAAGGAGTATCATTGAGTGTGCCTAAAGGAGTATCATTGAGTGTGCCTAAAGGAGCATCATTGGAGTGTGCCTAAAGGAGCATCATTGGAGTGTGCCTAAAGGAGCATCATTGAGTGTGCCTAAAGGAGTATCATTGGAGTGTGCCTAAAGGAGTATCATTGAGTGTGCCTAAAGGAGTATCATTGAGTGTGCCTAAAGGAGCATCATTGAGTGTGCCTAAAGGAGCATCATTGGAGTGTGCCTAAAGGAGCATCATTGGAGTGTGCCTAAAGGAGCATCATTGAGTGTGCCTAAAGGAGCATCATTGAGTGTGCCTAAAGGAGTATCATTGGAGTGTGCCTAAAGGAGCATCATTGAGTGTGCCTAAAGGAGCATCATTGGGGTGTGCCTAAAGGAGCATCATTGGAGTGTGCCTAAAGGAGTATCATTGAGTGTGCCTAAAGGAGCATCATTGGAGTGTGCCTAAAGGAGTATCATTGGGGTGTGCCTAAAGGAGCATCATTGGAGTGTGCCTAAAGGAGCATCATTGGGGTGTGCCTAAAGGAGCATCATTGGGGTGTGCCTAAAGGAGCATCATTGGAGTGTGCCTAAAGGAGTATCATTGAGTGTGCCTAAAGGAGCATCATTGGGGTGTGCCTAAAGGAGCATCATTGGAGTGTGCCTAAAGGAGTATCATTGAGTGTGCCTAAAGGAGCATCATTGAGTGTGCCTAAAGGAGCATCATTGAGTGTGCCTAAAGGAGCATCATTGGGGTGTGCCTAAAGGAGCATCATTGGAGTGTGCCTAAAGGAGTATCATTGGAGTGTGCCTAAAGGAGCATCATTGGAGTGTGCCTAAAGGAGTATCATTGAGTGTGCCTAAAGGAGCATCATTGGAGTGTGCCTAAAGGAGTATCATTGGGGTGTGCCTAAAGGAGCATCATTGGAGTGTGCCTAAAGGAGTATCATTGGAGTGTGCCTAAAGGAGTATCATTGGAGTGTGCCTAAAGGAGTATCATTGAGTGTGCCTAAAGGAGCATCATTGAGTGTGCCTAAAGGAGCATCATTGGAGTGTGCCTAAAGGAGCATCATTGGAGTGTGCCTAAAGGAGCATCACTGGAGTGTGCCTAAAGGAGTATCATTGGAGTGTGCCTAAAGGAGCATCACTGGAGTGTGCCTAAAGGAGTATCATTGAGTGTGCCTAAAGGAGCATCATTGGAGTGTGCCTAAAGGAGCATCATTGGAGTGTGCCTAAAGGAGCATCATTGGAGTGTGCCTAAAGGAGTATCATTGAGTGTGCCTAAAGGAGCATCATTGGAGTGTGCCTAAAGGAGTATCACTGGAGTGTGCCTAAAGGAGCATCATTGAGTGTGCCTAAAGGAGTATCATTGGAGTGTGCCTAAAGGAGCATCATTGAAGTGTGCCTAAAGGAGTATCACTGGAGTGTGCCTAAAGGAGCATCATTGAAGTGTGCCTAAAGGAGTATCACTGGAGTGTGCCTAAAGGAGCATCATTGGAGTGTGCCTAAAGGAGTATCATTGAGTGTGCCTAAAGGAGCATCATTGGAGTGTGCCTAAAGGAGCATCATTGAGTGTGCCTAAAGGAGTATCATTGAGTGTGCCTAAAGGAGCATCATTGGAGTGTGCCTAAAGGAGTATCATTGGGGTGTGCCTAAAGGAGCATCATTGAAGTGTGCCTAAAGGAGCATCATTGGAGTGTGCCTAAAGGAGCATCATTGAGTGTGCGTAAAGGAGTATCATTGGGGTGTGCCTAAAGGAGCATCATTGGAGTGTGCCTAAAGGAGCATCATTGAAGTGTGCCTAAAGGAGCATCATTGGAGTGTGCCTAAAGGAGTATCACTGGAGTGTGCCTAAAGGAGTATCACTGGAGTGTGCCTTAAGCTTTGCACACAATTTCATCCATGCAATACAAAACACCATTCCGAAAGACAAAATAATAAAGCTTCATACACAAACAATTATTATCATCTAATATTATAATATAAGATGAAGTCCCAGTCAGAGGCTCAAAAGCCAAAATGGTTTGCTAGTTTTTGCTCTTGGGTTAATAAATCCTGTTTCCAATCACCACTCTACTGGTGATTTACAATGCAACTGTCAATCTGCTCATGTTTATTGCACCGCCAATGATGCTCCTTTTTTTCCTACATCTGTACTTGTATTATGCTTTACTGCACATTTAATCAAGACTAAACAATTAAGTACTGTGTATAGAAGATTTTCCATCTTCCAACACAATGACATTGTGCTAGGATTTGCCCTTCATGACTGACTACACTGTGAGTGAGGCAGAGAGCGTGTGCACTCTAGAGTATTTGTGTGGGTTGGCGAGAGACCAACATCTCAAAGTAAACACGCAGGGCCTGAGGAGAAATGACCTGCCTTTGATTCCGAAGCTCCTCTCTAAAGTGCACTGCAGTCTCTGGCTGGGAGGGCATGTTCCGAAGAGGAAGTGGATTTCTAAACTCAGCTGACTGGATGAAGAGGTGGGCTAAAAGCAAACTGCATGCACGGTCAGGACTCTCTGACCCTGCCAAGTAGATTCAGATGGTATGATGTGAGGAGGGAGAAACAGAAAATACTGTATGATCTACTGGACTATCCAATTGCTCATATCTGCTAAGGATCTGAACATCATGGATATGTAACCTTTCCGACTGAAACAGGCTACGAATAGCTCCTTTTTGCACAACTTTTGAGTGAAGAGCACCAGCAAAGACCGGTGATTTCAGAGTTCTGAGTGCAAATCCACAGGGAATCTTTTCAAAAAGCCTGCAGCAATCAAAATGTGAGAGGTAATTACCAAATTAGTGACAAAGACATTTGTAGAAAATCCTCATTTCCCCAAATGAATGAAGTTTCTTTTTACTTACAAAAATGTGTGGCATCAGATTCTGTAACTAACGTAGCCACACAGTTACGCTTGGCGATTATTCTGCTATTTTCTGTAGTGTGCAGTCACTCCTGACAGCTGAAGGCTCTGTTCCCAGGATCTCTCTCACCCAGGTGAACTCCACTCTGCAGGGTGCTCAGAGAAAGCCTGATCATATTTATACCAAAAAAGGTAGCCTAAAGCTGCTGCTGTTCTACTGTGGGAACATGTTGCACTGTGCGTTATAATACAGTCCCCATGTTTGTCAGTTCCTTTCTCCAGCCAGCTTTAGTAAGGAACATTCAGACTGTTCAGCTGTAACAAGACTCTATTTCAGTGATACTTAAGAGAGATATCCCTATCGGTTCTGGAGTAGCAACAATTTAAGTCTAGCCAGTGATGAAAACCATGACCTGCAATGCAGCAAGTAAAGATAGCAGCTAAATCTTGGCAGCTGGTATAAACGCTTTCAGCCACTCTTTTCATTTCCCAGCAAATCATCGGCTTATTGCCTTAGAAGTTCCTGACAAAGGAGGCCAGACTGAGCAAAGCAGCCGTGGTCTTTGCAGTTAAACTTACCTTATGACCAGGAGCATGAGAGTTTTTATTATTACACTGAGGTCCAACAACACAGCCAAAGGAGAAGATGGATGAGACCTCTGAGAAGACCCGAAACTCGAATGAAAGCTTTGTGGGCTGCAACTTAAACAAACGAACAATGTAGTTCTTCAGGTCATGATGACTCTAAATGAAAAGACCAGAGTCCAGAGACACAGTCACAGCCAAGTGATTGAATGGGGGATCCCTTCTGCCAAGCTCAGAGCTGGGAATTGGGGGTTCAGCCACTGAGAACCATCCACCTGAGCCCTCTTTTCTCTCTGCTTCCTCTGGAGACTTCAGCTGTCAGTTAAATTATAAAAAGTGAAAACATGCCTTCAGAAAGATCTATTTCACCACCGCTTCAGGGGATGTATTTTACACCATTTAAATGTACTGAATTATTTAATTCAACCATATTGAAGTGGATAAAAAAAATCTGACCCCAGTCCTTGAGATGATGAGTAAAGAAACTGGAGATCACAATGATGTGAAACCAGGTAACAGTATCAGGCCAATATCTGCAAAAAATGTTAGATTGGATAACAAGGGGGGGGGATGAATCTGATCCAATCTTGCAACAAATGAAACTTATGAAAAAACATTTATGAAAAATGAAAAAAAATAACACACATACACTGTGTGGTCAGGTTAGCTGTGTATTTCTTCCTGTGGGGTTGTGAGCATGAGCCTCCTCATCTTAAGTGAAGAGCTTCAATTAAAAATAGCTTATTATAAAGAAACTAATAATAATAATAAACATACTGGCCTCAACCAATTGCCCATTTTTCAAAATCTGTGAAAAAGAAAGTAATTATCATGCAGAGATGTTCACAAGTCACGTAATGCAAGTCGGAATCAAGCCTCAAGTCTCGAATCTCTGGAGTACCACAAGTAAAGTCTCAAGCACTTGGCGGAGAATTTTAGTTTAGTCTTGATATCAGTGGCTAGAATTGCACTGTAAAATAGTTAACTGTTACAAAAAACTGTCAGAGTCAACTCGGCTTCAAATAACAGGCCTTTCGTTATGGAAAAAGGCCGGCATGAAGGGCAGAACTGAAGTAAATGCAGTAAATGTGATGTTTACAGGAAAGGCAAACCTGCTTGAAATGGCTGGCTAGTCTGTAGTTTATAAAGCTAATAAACTAGCTAGCGAGTGCAACCCAACTGAAGTGCCTTTTACTTTTAAACACCACAGTTACTGTGTGAAGGACAGAGCATTTTTCTGTAATTTAAGGCCATTTCGAATGTCATACCGCATGACCATAGCAAAACTAACAGGAATGGTTGGACACTGGACTTATTCGTTTGCCGACTCTGTGGCCAGTTTTGTTCATGTTTTTCCTCGAGCTGAAATTTCACAAATCTTTCATTTGAGTCAGACTTTGAATCGCTAACTTGAGTCCCCATTATAGGGATCATTCCATTTCTAAACGCAACTAGATATCTCTTACAAAACAAAAATACTAGAAGGCCATCTAAAACCTGTATATTATGTTCAGTGTTTTGTCTGATTCTCTGTGCTGTGATTCCCATTTTTGTAAAGCTGCTTTGTGACAACATCAGTTGTAAAAAGCGCTATATAAATAAATTTGATTTGATTTGATTTGATTAATTCACAATAAAAGTGAGTAAAAAAACTACAAAGACAGAACAGACGCAAAAGGTAAAAACACCTGTTTTTTTAATAATGTAGTCAACGACGCCTGAGGTTCTTCAGCTCCGGCTCAGAAACTGACCAGGAAGAGAGCAGAGCAGAGCTAATCAGATAAATAAGAAAGTGCATGAGTTCAGATAATGTCAATCAGGGTGTACAGTACACCCCACTCAATCCTGCCTCCAGACTGTAGACCCTGATAACTGTGCTCATTATTTCTGCCTCGTCCATACTTCTGCCGACCAGCCAGTCCGAGCAGCCGCTCAGTCAAGTGTAAAACTAAGCAATTACAGCTGGGTGATAACAGCCTCCGAGGGCAACCGATAGCATGGAAAGATTAATCACTTTCCATCAAGGTGCTGAAAAACATCAACAAGGGCAATTGTCAGTGTGACTGTACATGACGGCATTATGGGATTTTTCTTTTTTTAGGTATGCTTACGAAACCAAAAAATGCTGTGGGCTGGCTCTGTTGTTTCAGGCAAATGGCATTAAGATGGTTACCGCCATCCCCAATAGATAATGTTACAGCACGCGGAAGGGAAAAAGGAAATGGGCCAGTGACAGCCTACCATGCGAGACGCAATCTGCATGTTCTCATGGCAACACTGAGCAAGACGAATGAGCATTTGTTTGGGGGCGGGGGGGTTTCAGGGCTGGGAGCATTCATCAGGGAGCTGATCGAAAGGCAGTAGCACCAGTAATCAATGAGCCGTCAGGGATGAGGAGCAAACAGCCACTCCGTGATAGAGCAGTGGGCCCGTGACTGACAGCTTATACACCGAAAGGGACCTGATCCAAACAGCCTCATAAATACAGACTAAATGCTAAAGAAAAAAAATAAACATTGTAATTTCAGATTAGCATAAAATACCCTTCACAGTTGAATGTAATTATTATTATTATTATTATTATTATTAAAATGCATTTTGGCAACATCTGACATTTTTCAACTTCCGCATGTCACTTCATATTTCCAGTTTCTGTTTAATCCTTCAGCCCCCCCCGGAGCCCCCCGCCCTGCCAACCCCCGGTTAATGGCAGGATGGTAGACACAGAGCTAGGTTAAACCTACTTCTGGTCTATAACAATCTCACAGCAGGCACACAAAAAGGATTTTGTTCCTGCTCTAATAAGGTTTATCCTCCTCGTAAGAGAAGACTTAGTGGATTATGACGACCCATTAAATAAAACCTGAGGTATCAGAAGGTGCAGAAAAAAATAGGTCAAAAAACCACAAATTCACATTTTTCCTAAACTTGTCTCCATTCTCTTTCTCTCCACTGTTCACTCTTCATTAATTTCTCAGGATAAATGTCGACCAAAAACCCTGTGACCATTTCTAAAAGATACTGAGCAGAAACCTTCAGCTGTTCACTGCCAGTTCCATTCAGATTTCTCCTACTTCCCAAGTTCCTCTTTTTACAGGTCCGCCTTTTTCCCTTCAAACTGGTTTTAACTTGTTTACAACGGATGGCTCTTGTGGGTCTGTGTGAGTGAACACAGTGTAAGCATCCTGAGCCAGCAGCACAGAGGGCCCATTTAAAAAGTGCTGGCTTTGAGAAAGCTCTTAGCGTAAGCCGGGGGATGTGCCTCAGAGCCGGGCCACTCGCTAATCTGCTCACTTTCTCTGCAGGGCCAGGCCAGAGCCCTGCACCACCTGTCCGGATACAGGCAGCTTTCCCAGGCCGCCCCAGACGTGTCCCGCACCCTCAAATTCAGTCGATGCGCCCCACAGCCACTGTACGTTGGAGCCTCCAGCTCAGAAGGCACCAGACAGACTGAAGAAGCACCTCCCTTTGGGATCTAATCATAATATCAATATGAACATGGAGGTTGCACTTGTTCAAGAGAAACCATTTGCATGCAGGGATGCAGAAACCTCATTAACAGCTCTGGAAAGGAAGAACAGTGGCTATTTATGACGCAGGCTTTGCAAACAAATGAACCAACCTGGACATCTGTGTCCCAACTGTCGTAATATCATAATTCTAAAATCATCCTTTATTCCTTCATTTGATGTTCTGCTTAAAAAATAAAATAAACAGCACCGCTTTGAAAGAATAATGAACTGCCACAGACCCATGTGCCCAGAGCCTGGCTCAGAGGAACAGCAGGACGCAGTCTGTTTGATAAAAGCAATCTGCTTTGTCAGAGTGATTTTGTCCAAAGCCCAAAGTGAGCCACTCCCACAGGGGGGCACTGTGAGTCTGAGGCGTGCTCACTGTCTCACACAGACAACAAGCGGACGCCTTTCTGATTTCTTCAGTAAAAACAGCAAGCCGCATGATTCCAGCTCCCTGTGCAATTAGCCTGTGTGCCACTGGAAATTACTCCTGATGGGAGAAAACAGACTTCTAAGCCAAAGCAAAGCCTTTGGTGCATGGTAGCTCTCCTTAGGTGAGATAAATCACTGAGAGAAACCTCACTGAGCAAAGGCAAATGGGCCGGGCTCAGCACACAGCAACATGAAAAACCATAAGCTTTTTATGTCACCTGCATGTCTGAATTCATTACTGGCCACAGGTATTCTGCACACCAAACCAAAAATGGCCCAAGAACATGGCGTGTGAAAAATTTAGTAATTTGCTTTTTAGGGCCATAAGGCAAACCAGTGGTGGACAGTAACTGAGTACATGTAATTAGTTACTGTACTTGGGTAGTTTTTTTGTGTATCTGTACTTTACTTAAGTATTTACATTTTGGACGACTTTTTACTTTCACTCCACTACACTTCAAAGTCACATATCTCACTTTTTTTGAGAAATCTGTCGTTCCTTTTGGTTTCTATGTGTATAAAAACGTAACATGTCAAAATAAAAGAAGTGCAAAGCCAGAGCACCAATGATGGAACTAACCTAACCTGTAAAAAGACTACAATATAGAAATATGTCCACATATGCAGTCGTGACTGGCTTGTTTCTTTTTTTCTGAATTCATACAAACATGATTTCATTTTATAGTAAATTAGTTTGGGTTAGTTTATGTTTATGAACCGAGGCCTACAGATCAACACAGTAAAGAAAAACTTATTTGTGATCCTAAATTTAAAACAGGTTTTTATTAAACTTGTAACTAATTTACAAAGTAATCTGAAACTGAAACTTTGCTTGTGTGTAAAAGTGATTTCAGAGCCACTCGGTTCTCCCTGATGGAAACTGTTTACCTTCAGTGTTTTGTGCTTATGATCATTTTAATAGACCTCAGCGTCACTAATTAATGACCTTCTATTAAAAGACTGGTTTACCAAGAGAGACGCTGGAGGACTTTCACCTGAAATGAGTTCATGAAGCCAGTCTTGTTATAAAAATGATAACAGGACCAGATCAGAGCCAGAATTACTCTTTTAGTACTTTTACTTTATACTTAAGTACATTTGAAGGTAAATACTTTTGTACTTTTACTCAAGTTGAGGTCTAAAGGGAGGAACTTCTACTTTTACTGGAGTGATATTTTACCTTGGGTATCTCTACTTTAACTCAAGTACATGATTTGTGTACTTCGTCCACCTCTGAGGCAAACATTTTACCATTGCTAATAAAAGAGCTTGCCATTTGTCCTGTACCCCTGGCCTCCATGTTACATTTTGGCCAGTAGAAATGCAGAGCCTGTAGCCCAAGTGGATATTTTTTCCTGTATTTTTTCATTTTTATTTTTATCATCTTTTAACAAACCTGCACCCAGTTTCCAAAACACAAAAAAAGATCATAAGATCATCTTAACCTACAGGGAGAGTTCAGTGTGACGCTTACTCTTCTATTTAAGAATCGTCTCTGTACCAAGATCCTTTTGGGAAATGCAGCCCAGTTTATTTAGACACAGAAACAACTGCATCAAATCAGATTTTGTCAGATTTCAGATTTTGGCACCACAGTCAGTCATTCACCCAAACTTCTTCTTAAACCCCACTTACAAAGGTAAGAACAGACTCTATGCACACTCAAAGCACAAAAGTGCGAACAACTCTGGTTTTAAAAGCACGTCACGAATCTTAGGACAAATTTAAGAAAACGCTTAGGAAGATATTCGTGAATGAAGCCCAAAGATCTTATTAATGCAAATTTTTAATAAACATTTCCTTTCATCAAAGAAACAACTGACTGGTTTTTGGCACTGTGGCATGCTTTTTAATCGGAAATACACTGCATGCATAACAAACATCTATTACTCCAGCCAAAATTCATTGGCGTGGTGACGAACGGCCAATGTAATTTTATCACCTGAAAAAGGTCTACATGTATAAAAGCATTAGAAAAGATAAATGTTCATAAGAAACTGATGCAGTAACTCCAAGTTTCTACAACATTGTCAGAAAGCCTGACATTGGGCCACCTTTGCCTGTTTGATGATGAAACTCTAATGAAACAGAAAAACTGAAAAGCAGCATGGCAGGGAGCCTTATTACACACCAGCGAGCCTAAGTCAGAAAGACAGAGCGGCTGATTACAGGGACTCAACAGGCTACTGTCCAGTAAAGAGAATTGATCAGCATCTCTCCCACCAGCAAACAGCCTCTGAATACCATTAAGCAAAGTAATTAATTGAAGTTAATGTTGCCCAAGATAGCCCTCTCTCTAAAATGGTTCCGTGAACTCCCATTATTAAAGCTCCACCGAGTGCTTTATCAGCAAAAATAAATTAGCTTTTTTCCTTAAAGCGAGCCTCAGGAAATGTGGATTTTATCAGAGAAAACTCTACAAGTGTGGAACAGCAGAAAGATAAGGAACAATATCAATGAAGCTGAGAGAACGCAGGTGCGCATAAACAGACAGGATTGGAGAGGAGAGAACAGAAGCAGCAGTGCATTAAGAGCACGAGAGAAAGCACCGTAACTACACAGACAGTCCATCTGAATAAAGTGGATGGATTTACACGTCAAACGGTGCAGAGATGTGATCACCTTAAAACTATGAGCAAAGTCAATTTACAAACTCAGGTCAAGGTACAAGTGATTTTAGGGGTGGAACAAGTCCAGAATTTGTTCTTACATGGCAGGGATTTCCACTGGTGCCCAATTGCAAAATAATTGCAAAGTTATTCTTCATGTAGATGCTCATAACCACCAGGAGACAGTGATGTTCATGGAGCTGCAAACAAGCGTAGTGCAATGACCAGATGTCTATTTGATTATTTACTTTTCAATGTATGGAAAAAGTTATTTGGGACAACCCAACCCAACATTGTTAGTATCTCCTAATACAGTATTTGGCACACGAGGATCTTTAACTAAGTACAATAGCTTCATTATATACATCTGTTACTCAGCAGCACACCAGAGACGTGTTACAACAAACTAGAAAAATGCAAGGTTTTAAAATAAACATTTTCAGGCCAAGCTCTAAGAGATCAACGTCTTGTAGAAATTAGCTCTGTATTAGGATAATTAAACTTCTGATATGTCTAGTTATAGAATATTAGACTTACATATTCAATGTATAGATGTATAAAACATTTTATTGTCTATTACAACAACTACCTATCACTGAAATCCTTGGCTTTACTCTCACACTGCAATAACTATATTAGCATAATAATGATAATTAATTAATTAAAAAATGATTATTCATCCTTAATGCAGCAAGAGTCAACAACTGATCATAGTACAGGAATTAAAAGCTGAAAATGATTGAATCCAGTAAAATCTAGGCAGGCAACTTAACGCTTCTGTCTTCTCGTCATTACTGGCCACAACAAAAAAAATCAACTATTTATTCTGGGTGTAATTAGATATAGATATAAATAGATATAAATAGATATAAATAAGATATAATTAGATATGAATGAGAGCAAATATCTTGCAGCATTTTTGCGACCCCGCCATTCCCAATGAAGCAGAGTGTCTAACTGAATAGGAGTGTTTTTATGTGAGGTAAATGAAGGGTCTGCTTCAGACGGTACGAGTCTGCCGTGACAATAATGCTCCGTCTGTGGACAGTTTTCGGCACAGACTGACAAGCATGCAACTGTTGATTTCAGTAAAAAGGTAGTGGAGTTAACAGTCAGGCTAGTTACTTAGCCAAGTGCCGATTTGCACCGGCAGAGACTTTCTTCTGTGCCAAAACTCAGTGTGCAGACAGCATGTGTATCTACTCAGTATCTCCAGCCAGTCTGCTTTACCTTGCCATGTGAAATCACTGGTGTCTGATTTCATAGAAAGGTCATTTTAGAAATATGTTATCAGTAATTTAAACTATGTACTTTTTTTTTTTTTCAATGAATTTTCGCACAATTATCAATTATCTCGAATGATTTCAAAACGGGGGGCAGGCCACGCCCCTCCTACCACACTGAAAACCATGAAGACCTTAACAGAATTAGAATTAACAGCCATCTGTCACTGTGCACACTGAGAAATTAGACCTCTGCATTTAACCCATCCGTGCAGAGAAACACCCACATACATGCACAATAGTGAGCACACACACTAGGGGGCAGTGAGCACACTTGCCCGGAGCAGTGGGCAGTCCTATCCATGGCACCCGGGGAGCAATTGGGGGTTAGGTGTCTTGCTCAAGGGCACTTCAGTCAGCCGAGGGGAACAAACCAGCAACCTTCCGGTCACTGGGCTGGTTCCCTAACCTCCAGCCCACAACTGCTCCCACATTTACCAGGTGCAAATACACATTTAAAAAAGAAAAAAGAAAAAGAAAAACTCTTACACTGAAGGCAGGTTACAGTCAGGGACGGCATTTTGTTAAAGGATAGTCTTTAACAAAAAGCTAAACAGTGCACAGCTATACAAACAGTGAAAGGCCCTCACAGCCAATGCTCAGATAAAAGGATTAACTGACCCACCCACTGGAGCAAAGGCTATGGATCAATTCCAAGCTCTAACTGACTAGTAAGAGATTGCCTCCAATAAAAAAGGTAGATCTTGGACACAAAAATGCAGTTTTATTTTCTTGCTTAAATCCATTTGAGGGAAAACAGGACTTTTTACCAATGAGATTAAGTCTAGAGAATTCATTTCTACTCGAAGCAGAAAACGCATGTGGCAAAAAAAGCCATGTTCAACATAAAGACCTAAAATAGTCTGTCAGAATGTCGCCTTTTGGAGGGTTTAAACTGCGCACACCAAAGAACCCATGTTTGACATTACGATATGAAAAGACAAGCAGAAGGCGCTGAGAGTTAAACTGGTGATCAGAAATTGTATGACAGTCTGTTCCATTGATTGTGTTTTTCTGCAGAGCTCTGAAATGATGAGCAAAAAAAGGGAACACCTGGCTGAGGAGAGCGAACAAAACATCTGTTCAACGTTCTCAAAAGAGTGGCTAGGAGACTCTTCAACCAAGCAACATATGGCATCAAAACGGTTCTTTTCAAGATCAACCAGTTGGCCATCACCTGAGAGCAGCAGAGCAGAAATGATGTGGACTGTCAGAGTGGAAACATGTCCAAGACCTGCCATACGCCATCACCTGTAACTTCACTTCACTGAACAATTCAAGCCAAGCATTGAGAAAGCACCGATCCACAAATCCTTCACAAACTGTATATAAGCTAGATGTCAATGTGCTCTGCTTGGACCTACAGGTCAGCTCAGTTTTTTCAGCGAATCAAAACTCCCAGAAGCAAGAGAGCCACTAAAAAACACGAGGAACGCAGTGATGTAAACGGGCCCTACATTTGTTCGTCTGCTTTCTGAGCCCATAACTCTGAAGCTCAGCTAATATCAACAAGGACTCAAGCTGTCTTTGTGATGTGGACACTGGCATCAAAACAAGGTCCTTCAGAGGACGTAAAGCATCCAGCTCTTACAACAAGCTCTTATTCTATTTCATCAGAGTATAATTCAGGACTCTTCAAATTACTGTCCGTGTGTACTTACAGGCCTAAAGCTTTTGAGCTTTGATCCTGATATTTTCTTCCATTAAACTCCTTATTCAACCAACTCAGACCTTTTAGGTAAGCATAGCTCCTGGAAAGCAGACCAAGTCATAATGGGTAGGCTTTATTACTGATAAGCACCTACAATTTTAAGTTAGACTACTGCTAGAAACACTGGAAAACTGAAAGTGATGTTAGATTCCCTGAATTTCAAATAAAAGGTCAAATGATAACATGCGACTGCACATCTAGAGTCCACTCAACACCTCAAAACCCACTGTAGGCCTTCCTTAGCGTTTCATAAATGAAGACAGCGGCTGAACGCCACAGTCACTGCACTGATCTTAATGCTTTAAGCATTCAACAGACACAATTGGATTAGGTCCACTACACCAAGGGATGTCATACAAGGTTTCAAGTTGTCAGAATGAGACATTTCGATGAGCAAGTCTTGAGAAAGCAAGAATGCAGTAGTAGTTTACAGGAAGAAATTAAGCAAGACACAAGACATAAACATGCAATACTACACTCCAGTCAAATCATGTAAATTTATGTAAATAAATGCAAGCCCACACAGTCACCTGGGGTAACGCAAGTGCGGTACAAAACATCTCCAGTCATTCAAATTAGAATATGCAGAGTTTGCATACAAAGTTCATCATTGGGAAAACGTTTGCTAAGAATACCAAATTCTCTTGATGCTTTTTTAAAATATTAGCCATAAAGTGGGCTTGAACAGCCCACGTCCTCTTTCCCAATTCCTTTCATGGGAAATGAATCTCAGAAGCAAGAATCTCTCACAGAATTTCAATCTCTGCACCTCAATTGAGATTTCAGAGCAAACCAATCATCACAGAACTAAACTCGCACAGCAGTCCTAGAATTATCTGTCTCAAGCACCATCATAACACCCACCCTGTACAGCTATGAAACTAAAATTTGTGAACTACTAAAACCATGAATTCATATGTTTTGGAGAAATTCCTCGGACAGAAGCGTCTAATGTTTGGCCCACAGTACAGGATTCATATCCTAACCAATGAACTTTTTGTCCATAGTGATGTCTCAGCAGTCAAAGCCACACGCTTTTGAATTCACAAACCAGGGGTGGTATTAAAGAAGCTTCCTGCTCGTCTTACAGGTCAAGACAAGATTGGTCACGGATTCATACTACAAAAGCAAATTCATTTAGGAATCGTACGGCATCTTCTCAAGTTAGGAAATCTTAACCCATTTGATTGAAGTTGACAATCAACTGTCATGCCTGTTACCAAGCAACCAGCCGCGACGTAAGAACACATTCAAAATAATCAAGTTAGTTAGGCAGACAGCTGCCGGAATTGCCTTTGGTGCTGTTTATCAGAGCATCGCTGCTCCTCGATTTTAGTTTCCCAAAAGCCGACCGCGTTAACGTTATTCCTCCTAATAAACCAGCCACATGTTCCACTCCGTCTCCTCATCATTTCACCATCATCACTGTAATATTTTATCAGATACATTCAATCAACATTAAAAGTAATATGAGAGGACACTGGAGATCAGGCCTGCAGTGTCTGGGGGGGGGCTCCACTGGCCAAAGCAGTTTTGGGGTCTGTCACTGCATAAAATTATATAAACAGGACAGCATTTAGGAAATGTAGTCTAGTTAAGATGCTTCTGTAATACTGTTTTCTTATCTGGAGGTAGGATAAAAAAAATAATGAACTTGGGAACTGATGTTCTGTAATAGCTTCTGTCTTAAATTCAGTCCTAACTGAAGCTGCTATGGTGTCTAAACAGATAAGATCGCAGACTCATGATGTTTCTGTGATATGGCCCCAGATTCCCAATCAGCCTGGGATCTAGCCTGGGTTGATAATTAGCTGATCATTTAGATCAGGTGTGCTGGGAGCAAAGAATCACTAAAATGTGCAGGGCAAGGTGTCCTCCAGGAGCAGGGCTGGAAACCACTGCTTTAGATCAACAACATAGTGGACGGCATCGAAAAGGCATAGACAGCTGCGGCAGTTACGTGCATTTTTCAGTTTTGACAACACTGCTAAAACTAACTTAAGCTTTATCCTAATGGTGTATTTAAAAAAAAAAAAAACTGTAATAAAGCCACTAGTGGAAATTAGCTTTATAATAGGATAAATTTGAAATCAGGACACCTTTTTGAATTGAACTGCCTTCAAAATAGCCCCAATTATCCTGTAGCACAGGCTTAAGCCCGAGAGGACATAATGACCAATATCTGGTCTCACACACAGACGTCTGTCTAACTGTACATTCATATCAGGAGGCAACAAGGCACTAACGTCGCCTCAAGTTAGTCTCCTGTGGGTGTGTTTGAGGCCGTACTTGTCGCACATGGTCGTGTACATTATACAGCTTCTGACAAGGAAATGTTAAAAATATGCACGATATATGTATCATGATCTGTTTAAAATACAAACCATGGTTACTAGTTTACACATTCCACTTTTCAGCAACACCACTGGAAGCAGGAACTCCTGAACAAAAAGTAAAGACAGCAGAGGCTGAGGACGTTTGGTCCCCGACGATTGCTCCGAGGAACCAGTCTGAGTCAGTCGTTTAGTTTGTTGCTTAACCACATCATAGTTCATTTGCATAAAGTTGAAAAAACTCGTCTCCGCTTCGCTGTTGCTTGTCAAGTAGCTTACTGATAGATCGCCACTTCTCTTAGGAAATGACTATGAATCACATTAGCGGCCTGTCGCCTGCCAATGTGACTGTACAGCGAGTAATATCTTACACAGGTTCAAAGCCTTGCCATCAAAACAATATTTTTAATTCCACATAGTCAAATACATTTTCTAAAGAAAAAGGTCTTCAGGTCACCTCGGACACCCCTGTCCAAGACCCTTTCCTCCCCCACGCTGCACAGGTCGCCAGTCCATCGCAGGGCAGACAGACAGACAGACAGACAGACAGACAGACCCATTCACTTACACCTAGGGGCAATTTAGCATGTCCAATTGGCCTGACTGGGGAATCGAACCCAGGCCCTTCTTGCTGCGAGGCGACAGCGCTGCCTTCGTTTTGGTTGGGAATCACAAATTTCCCCCAAAACTGATCAAAAAAAGAAAAGAAAAGACCGAGCTCTTCAAATTGTCACATCGACACTTACTCAGTGTGTAAACCAAGCATGAACAATCATGTCTCCTGAGCTTCAAGCTGCCAAAAGCTGATATGACTTGTCTTTTAAGTCTGAAGCCAAATTTAGTTCCAAATTAATTCCAAAATAATAACCTGTCTATTCAAGTTGTTTATTGCAAGCATCCAGCAGGAAACAACTTGGACAGACAGGTTATGCATAAAGAGGGACAGTGCTTTCAAGCAACTGCAGTATATCATGAGATCTCAAAGGATCACGGATTGAGAGGATTCCTTCATACGGTCATTGTGGTAAGTGTGCGCCATTCAGACACTCACGTCTCCACTGTGCTCTTTTAATCAACAACCTGGACAAAAGCTTGCACTGGTCAGCCTTAAAAAAAGGGAACTGTCTAATAACAGAAGCATCCAGGCTAAATCTCCACATATATTACAGCATGTTGATGTCCAACCACACCAGCTCTAATCTGACACCTACTTAAGACAGGATTACCCATCTGAAACAGCAATTTTATCATTATTTTATAAGAAACATTAAAATACAGTCACTGCGCTTTAGCCAAACAAGTTGCAGTTCTACCGTTATTTTTTTTAGAGATGAACAGCAGCTCTGGTTTAAAAAGCTCTCACTACACTCTCATGCTCTCGTTCCACTTCTGGGCAGACCAGAGTACATGCAAGTATGCGCTAACAAATTGCACGTATATGAAGCAAAAGGCATAGTAACCTAATCCGCATGAGAGCGCAGCGTTGTTTAACAACCAGCTCAGCAGACGGCTAACTGGACAATCAAAAAGAACTCAGAATTAGGCTTTAACTTGAAACACATATTGAAAGATTCACTACAACAGCATCACATGAAGTGAAAATGATTCTTAAACGTCTTAATGTCAGGCTAGAGCTGTGGAGTTTTAATCCCATAAGCTTGAAGCTTAACATACAAAAAGCCACTGGTACACTGGCAGATATTAGCACCATCACAGAGGCAGACAAGCACAAAACTAAATATGAAGTAATCGCTTCAACAATAAGCACTGTTGTATCATAACATACGCAGCTGATGCAAGTCAAGGCTTCAAGTCTTTAAGTTCAAGAAATAATGTAAAAAATAAAAATAATAACCAAAGCTTTATTCTATGCTGGAGCACATTTCCAGTTTTCAGAAGAGGTTAAATTTCTTTATGGCAGGGGTTTTGAACTGTAGCCCTAACTTTAAATAGGCCAGAGCATGCACAACCACCTACACACTACTGTTATTATTATGTTTCTACTCTAATATTGTGACAAACCCAGAGAAAAGGCTTGGCAACTTTACATTTTAAATACAAAATGTTTATAGGCATGTCTACATGTCTACTAATAATGATGAAGTAATTAGCTATTTACAGCTGTGAGAAAAGTTCTCAATTTCTACAAGCCCAGCGCCCAAAATGTGATCTGATTTTAATCAGTCATAATAACAGCCTTAAGGATCTTTTTTTAAAGGATTGTGCTAAATCTTAGCAAATTCAGTGGTTAAGAGCAGTAGTTTTGGCCCCGGAGCACCTTCTGCTCTGCCCATTTTAGACTCTTTCATGCTCCCAACACGCTTAATCCAATTGAGCAGGCAATCAGCGAGCCAATCCTCGCCAATCCTGAGTTGAAATGGGTATTTTAGAGCAAAAAAACATAAAAACATGTGGGGCAGAGGAACTCCAGGACCAGGGTTGGGACCAATGTCACTGAAGAAAAGAACTCTTTTATTGGCACTTCTTGAGGATTCTATGGTGTGTCTTTCCACTGATCTTTGTAGGACACCTACTCCTTGGGAGAACACCAAGAGAGCAGAGTTCCTTCCACATTTATAAACTATCCGTCCAACTGTGGACTGACGGAGGCCCATGTCTTCACAAACTCTTCTGTAACCATTTCGTTTTCAGGGCCTGAACAACTTTTCTCTTTATGAGTCCGGAAATCTCTGAAGGGACTCATAGCTTGTAGGTAGAGTACAGTCCTATTGAAGAAGACAGTAATATTTTGTAATAATACAGTAGAATTTAAGAAACATTTTAAAACCTCACAGAAAAAAAAAATTAGAATTTACTTCCATGAAATAAGAAATTTGATGGAAATAAATTAAGACCTCCCCCGGCAACCGTAATCTCAAAATGAGTTCAGGACTCCAACTGCATACAAGTTAGATATGTTGAATCTGAAATAAACATTCATTTCACTTGGCTACAGAGGAAAAAAATCAGCAACAGTGCTGAATTTCAAAACATGTTTTCAAACTGAACAAGGAATAAAGCAAATTCTTCACCTCACCAAAAGTTGTAGAAAGTCTCTTGCCTGAGATATCCTGTCAAGAGTGTTTCCAAATAAAGTTCCAAATGAAGTTCAGGAGAGAAGAGTAATGTAGAAATCAGAACTTTTCTGTTTCATCTTATGGAAACTTTTTTTACTGCAACTTTAAAAAGGATAAAAAAAATTAAAAATTAAAAAAGAAACACTGATGACCTAGTTTCAAGTTTCTAAAGTTTGCCATTAGCTGAAACTATCTGTTCTGCAATTCTGCTTTAAGTGAGATGACACAGGAACTATCTTGTCAATAACACAGTGTTGAAAAGAAATTTCAGGAAATGTTTTCCTTGTGCATACACACACACACACACACACACACACGTACAGGTATACATATGGCTATTGTCGGATCAAAATCTTGTATCTCAGGAGAAGGACAAAACATACTTTACTTATAATGTAAGTCAATGGAACCAGAACTTTTTCCAAGTGATTTTGGGTCATTTTTGCTACATTAATCATAAAATTTATGAACAATGTAAAGGATGAGGCATTTATGTCAAAAACTGAAAAAAATGACAAAAACGGAGATAGGAGGTTTTGTTCTGACAGCAGCGATATATTATATATTCACCATAGGACCACTTGCGTAGAGCACACTGTTCTAGCGTTGTTAGTAAGGTAAGGAACAACTTACACAGCCCAAATTTTGTTCAAAACATTGTGAGAACACAAATGGTCAACCAAGTACCATATATCAGGTATGTGCGTGATGATGGTGTGCAGTGGGTGGCCATCATCCTCCATAATGGAGAGCAGTTTGTGTAAGGACACTACACAAACTGCTCTCCATTATGGAGGATGATGGCCACCCACTGCACACCATCATCAGGGACAGGAGGAGCATGTTTAGCGGCAGGTTGCTGTCGCAGAGCTGCTCAACCGACAGATTCAGAAGATCCTTTGTCCCCAGAGCCATCAGGCTCCTCAACTCTTCTCAGGGGGGGCAGCAGAGAAGGGTGAGGGGGGGGGGGACTGAATCTGAATCTCAGGCTTATCCTGTGTTTATCTATTCATCTG
This sequence comes from Pygocentrus nattereri, assembly GCF_015220715.1. NCBI lineage: Eukaryota > Metazoa > Chordata > Actinopteri > Characiformes > Serrasalmidae > Pygocentrus > Pygocentrus nattereri. Next base: position 7,799,821 of record NC_051226.1, read on the forward strand.
CACATATATAGACAGCGTGCTGCACACAGAGCACTTTCTGCATACCTCATTGCACATGTTGCACGTCTGGACACTTTATTTGGTACAATATACGCACATATTTATTTATTCATTCTGTGGTCATTATATGCCGTCACCTGTACATTTTTGTACAGTCATTATTGCACTGCATCTCATCTCAGGTTATAGATATTGTCACAGACTGTGGTATTTTTTATATTTGTATATATGTTGGTTTATTTATTCTTGTTATATATCTACACCCATTTACGGTTACTCTATAGTGTTGTGTCTGCTACTGGCTGCTAAATTTCCTTTGGGATCAATGAAGTTATCTATCTATCTATCAAATGTATTATTATTATTATAGAATTATTATGATGTATTATGGTATAAACAATACATAAATTACAGTTTTAGTGACCAGTGGTGACCAATTTTAGTCCTGGAAGAGGGAGAGAGGTCAAGACATAGGTTTAAGAAGTTATCTGCTATGCACTATATACTAGCTTTACCTACCCCATGGCTCTTCTCTTTCTTTCTTCCTTATTTACGTTCAATGAAGTTAAACTTCAGTGCATGGAACTGAAAATAAATGCTGGCGTATAATTCACTGCAGTAAACAACCGAGCTAAAATGACTATTACCCAAGAGCTGCTAGCTACAGCTTTGCAAAATTTAGAAGTACACAAAGTTCCTCTGATGCCTGTTTAGAGCTTGAAACAGGATCAGATAAATGCAACACAAAATTAAGTCATTTGTACACATTTTATTTAACATTACTGTTAAAACATTAGGTTATGATGGGGTATTTAAAGGCAGTTGTGTTTTCTGTAATCCCTGGTTAAGAGGAGTTAGATGAATTATGATAACGGTCGAAATATCATACTACATGGACAAACTACCAAAGGCACCTATGAGTGAATTCCATAGCAACCAGACTTCCCCAGCAGAGATCGATGTCGGCACGCAATTCACCATGAATCTACACCAGAAGGAATCACGCCAATGTACACGCTTGCAGTAACAATTATTAAAATGACATGTATCTTTCAAAAGATGTGGGATTTATTAAGTATTATTTTATTTAACATGAGTCTTATGAAAGATTTACTACTACAACAGTTATTATTTAAAAAAAAATCATAGAAACTAAAGAAAGAACAGAAAGGAGGTCACTCTCAGAGCCCATGTCTATTGCTTGGAAACAGGCACGATATAATCAATTATACCGATTTTTCAAGTAGAAAATCTCATGCCATTTAGTTTTAGGTACTGCTCAGGTCTAGAAAGTAGCAGGTCAAATACCTCTAAGCTCCAAGAGTGCTCCAAGGTAGGAGACAAGTTACAATGCTAGAACAATGCAAAGAATAATGAAGGAGCAGGACACTGGACTACACGCAATCATCAAGTGTGCTCTTGCCTCTTTCTCTGCAATTCCCTTGTCAATAAACACAGCAGTAAACATCAGTGTCATCTCACAAAAACACTCAAAGATAAAAAGCAGTGTTAATGAAATCATGTTACACAAACAGCACATCAGCCATTTAAAGATTTGACAAATATTAACCATGGGGTTCATTTTTTAATCATTAGGCTGCTGCATATCAGACTCTGCCTCTGTGTAATCCTGTCATCAAACTTGATATTTACAAAACAAAGAAAATGTGTAATTAGCTTTTTTCGCAATGTTTCATCTTTGTATGCTCCTGTCTCGGGGAATCTTACACAGAAAGCAACAATGAGAATGAATCCAGCAGGATACAAAGCAGAACAGGACGGAGAGAATAGTTTTTCAGCCTTTGGAGGGTAAGGCCTTATGCCTCAGCATTCCACTGATGGAGTGGACGCATTAACACAGCATGCCTTGGAATGCCCTGGTCATTACCCAGTCAGGAATACAACCTGTATTAGTACATAATTGGTGGTCTGTGGTGTGAAAATCAGTTACATTACTTCTTCTTCTTCTTCTTTCGGCTGCTCCCTTCAGGGGTCGCCACAGCGGATCATCTGCCTCCATCTTGCCCTATCCACTGCCTCCTCTACTCTCACACCAACCATCTCCATGTCCACCTTCACTACATCCATAAACCTTCTCTGAGGTCTACCTCTTCTCCTTCTACCCGGCAGCTCCATCTCCAACATGCTTTGCCCAATATATCCACTATTCCTCCTCAACACATGTCCAAACCATCTCAACCTGGCCTCTCTGGCTTTATCTCCAAACTAAAGCCAGTTACATTACTAATTGTAATAAATGCTGAATAAACATTGTTAAGCCACTGTAATGCAAAATATTGAGCATGATTTATTATCTAATTTCACAGCATATAAAATGGGCAACATTTGGTTCTTACAGGTTCTAGGTAAATTCAAGTGATTACTGGAGTATATTATTAGAGTTAATACAAAGTAAATATAAAGTTCAACAAGTCTCTAATACTTCAAGATATGTTCCATATTTCAAAGTGGAAGGTTTTCAGGAAGTCAATATGCCTAACAAGTTCACAAGTTCAAATCACAAATTTAATCCCTATTTATTAGAATCAGAATTTACAACCATTTGTCTCTGTGTTTGCACACTGTGGAATTAGACCTCCACATTTCACCCATATGTGCAGTGAAACACCCACATACATGCACACTAGTGAACACACCTTAGGGGGCAGTGAGCACACTTGCCCGGAGCAGTGGGCAGCCCTATCCACGGGAGCAATTGGGGGTTAGATGCCTTGCTCAAGGGCACTTCAGTCATGGATTGTCAGCCGAGGGGATCGAACCGGCAACCTTCCAGGCACAGGGCTGGTTCTCTAACCTCCAGCCCTCGACTGCCCCCATTAGTACTTTGGTTGCCAATATTTCACTAATTTGTCAGGATGTGTTCCATATAAAATGTTCAAGGACTAAAAATGGTATAATGGTACACATCTTGCACAATAAGTGAATCTTTATTGCAGTTTAATAGTCAAGTAATAAACTGCAATAAAACTAACCTCAACACTATGTAATCAAACGCTGCCAATTATACACTATCGAGATGAAAATTTATCCATCCATCCATTTTCTAAGCCGTTTCTCCGTCAGGGTCGCGGGGGGTGCTGGAGCCTATCCCTGCAGTCTTCGGGCGGAAGGCAGGATACACCCTGGACAGGTCGCCAGTCCATCACAGGGCAGAGATGAAAATTTAGATATGTGCAAATTTAGAAAATTATTTGATAATATATTCTTTTAATACATAATTTGCACAACATTGTCTTAAAGTATTTATTGTGCATTATTACAGCTAATAATGAAATTATTAGTGATTTTTAAATGAAAATTGCTATTATTTAGTAAAACAGGTCATAATCAGCAAAGCTTAATGCACATGAAATAATCTATTTAGAAATGCTTCATTTGGGCTTTACTGAGCAAATAACGAGAATTCCCAATATGTGTTTCATATAATAAAGACATGTCTATTGTCACTGATATTTGGCAAGGCTACAGCAACTAGAGATCATTCCTAAAGGTTAAATATCCCTGCACTGACACAGTAACCTACTATGGCAACAGAAGGCATCTTCAAACTGAAGAACACGTGCAAACCAATCAAAGAAGCTGCTGGTATTCTCAGAGCCCAGACCTCAACATCACTGAATGTATTGGGATTGCTTGGATTATGAGCGAGAGAAAATACAACCAACCTCTAAGACTGAACTTCGGAGGTGTGGAAAAACATCTCTTTATTTCTTTTAATAAAAAAACGGATAGTTTCTCAAAAAGAAGAGAAGGTGTAATAAAAGGCAAAGGATAGAGACACTAAATACTGAAACTTTTGATGTTAGTTACTGATTGTTGAGCCTTCTGTGCAATTTATCTCTTTTTTTTGCTTAGTAATAGGTAGAAGTGAAGAGTATTTATCCACATCCCGCAGATTTGCGGTTTGTTTCCCTTGGCCTGGAACAAAGCAGATGATGATACACTGTTGTATTTTTGTTCTGGCTGGCTGATCACTTGTCACAGGTCTGACATCGAACTAAAAGTTGTAAACAATGTCACTGGGACAAAAAAAAAAGTCACAAATGAAAGGGAAGATTTTGAGGCATAGATTTGGCAATAATAACTGGGATAACATCCACCAAACTTCCATAACCATCAAAAATATCTCGTGCACACCAGCGGACCAAGGCTGACCTTCTCAGTGTGGTCTCACTCCGCTGGTCTGGTGTGCACCAGGGTTTGAAAGGCAGCATTCTGACTTATCCTAGTGAACTACATTAATAGAGCAAATCCAAACGAATGTGTGAACCCTCAGGCGCAGAGAGTCTTCATATTTTGATGAGAGATATGGCAAACCATGTTTAATATGCTCGGAGACATGGATTAAAAAGGTCAACAAAAAAAAGGTACATTTTGATTCCAGGTGGACTTCAATGGTCTCAATAGGCTCCACATTGTTCTGACTGAACGCTTCGGCCACACCTACCATTCTGGTCCGGGTGGTTTTTGAAATTCATAGCACAACTAAAGCTAAAACTGCTCCAAGCCATGCAATTTCTTTGCAGCGTTGTGTAAATGACTTGCTGGGAATAACCTTTCTTTAATAGCAGCAGCAGGATAATACATGAATGAATAATCAACATAACTGCACTAGTTTAAAAGCAAGTCTGGAACTAACAGCGCCAAAGTCTGGAAAGCAAGATGAAAAGACTAAACTCAGATGTGCTCTGATGTCTGAGCAACATAATCTGCAAATACACCAAGGCTTATGAGTTCAACTGCATCTCGCTGACCCTGTGCATCCCCCTTCTGCCATTATGACCAAAAACATGTGAAACAGATGCGCCATATTGGTCACCTATGCTTCCTTTAATAAGCGGACATGACCGAAGTGTTGTGAAAGAGACCACCAGTCATTTAATTTACCACTTTAAAGGATATTCTGACTGGAAACCAAGTACAAGGCTCATTTTTCAGGAGATGTTTCTGGGGATATTATATTTAACATAATCTGCTTGCATTAGGAAAGAGAACGTCAAAGAAAAGTCAGCAAATTTCCAAAACTGTTTTAAAAAAATAAGACCACCAAAACCATCGCTATCGATAAAACGGCACATAAAGCTTTCACCTTTGAGAGAGAGGAGAAAAATCAAGCTGTTTCAGATCTGAAAACATCCACAGGTGTTTCTGTTCATCCTTCTACTTCGAGCAAACAAATCAATGCTATGAGTCTGAAACGTGAAGCTTTTAAGAAGCTGTTAGAAAAATAAACAAACAGAGAAGAACAGTTGCAAATCAAACAAAGAAGCTGCTGCCGTTCTCAGAACAATGGACCATCCAGCCCAGAGTCCAGATTATGCAACCAGATTCTGTAGAAAAACAACCCTGCAGATTTCCTGAAACCGAAAGCAAGCCTCCCAGAAATACGTAAGATTTAGTCCCTGAGGCTTCTGTTTAAGTTTTGGTCAAATGTGTCTGTTTTTCCCCCGCTGACGAAAAATGAATAATTTGTATATAATAGCCATTCTGATAGTAAACAAATGGTGGTCTCTGATTTTTGCACAGTGCTGTATAGTACCTCAGACATCAAATCAAAAGGAGCAATATGTAGTACTACTAAAAGCTGAACAAATATGACCACATTCTCTTAGTCCCACACGATAAGAGGCGAGTAACAGGGTACTAATAAATCCCTGAGAACTGCAGGGTCAGAGAGACAGCCTAGACACCAGCAGAGAATGAGGAAAGTGGATCTATAACAATTACGTGAAGTACTTGAGTAGCTGGAGAAGCCTTGTGCTATTTATACACACACACACACACAAAACCACAAAACATATCTTCTACCATTACCACCAAAATGTGAGAGCAGGTCTTCTCAATAGATATTTGTTACCTGGTTTTGAGGCTCCTTTATTGACTGTACAGAAGAGAGAGTTCTAAATGGCTTTGCCGCTAATGTGGAGCTACGGATGTGGAGTAGATTTTTCCAAAGCAGTGAGCAACAAACCCGCGAGACCTTCAAATAACTTATTTCCGACTTGTGGCAGTCTTAGAAAAGTGAGCTTCACTACGCATTCTTGAAAGTTGGAACAGAACGTTTGAAGTGGCACTCATAATACACTCCCCTTAATGCAAGCTGTAAGCTACGCAGCGGTGCCATTAACCTTGCTTACTTTTTGAGGGATCTATGTGGTATAAGACTTTAACCTGCACTGACAAGTACAGCGTCTTATTAAATCTCAGCGTGCAGCATTATCACTCTTGGTCCTTCTCTGTGGGGGAAATGTATCTAATATCCGTTTAATTTGAGATGGAATATTTTTCCGACTGAATTACGCAGCAGGTGATAAATGACTAATAACAACTGTTCTGATCACAGCTGCCATAAGTGAGCCATTTTCAAGAAAGAAGGCACATTTAGGACCTTGTTGAGTGCAACACAGACATATTTATAGAAACTTGAATGTTTGCTAATCTACTCAGTTAAGAAGTTCTTACTTGCTAAACTCGGAGACAGCCACGGCTCTTACGGCACTGAAAAAAGGTTCGTTTGCCTCAACTGCACTCCATCGAGGCAGGAGGACGCCTGCCACTCTACCTTTCGAGAATCCTTTCAGATGCTTGACACTTTCTTGCACTTTGGCTTCTACTGTTTACATATTTTTGCTCAGATAAAATGCTATTGTAAGCCAAACTCAGTCAGCACGTCATTACCAATGTGTTAATGTACATTCAGTCTGCCGAACGTCAATGCAGGACTTCATAACGACGCTTCTGTTTATTTTAGAAGCAGTGATTACGTGCATGTGCCGTGAAAGAGAGCGGCTGTGATGGAGAGGCACATGATTGAGATACTTGTCGGACTCTGATTGTTCTCAGCAAGGAAAATTACACACATCCACAGCTCCCTGCGTGTCATTAATGTATTAACCAGGGAAGATATGATGTAACACAGAGTAAACAGAAGCAAAATGTGTATGCAAAGTGCCGTGTGTGAAGATAAGTACAGCAGCTTCATTATGTATGAATCTCTGATCGCTGCCCAAAAAACACATGAAGGAGGCTGAGTGAGGGAGAAAGAGAGAGAGACACACAGCAACACTGCACAGGCAGCAACACTCCTGCAGCATACATCCATAACCAGAACATAAACACTGAACATTTTAAAGGGAGAGGCTGAGGGAAAGAGAGAAACAGAGAAAATAGATCAACAGAAATAGATAAAGGGCAGTTAGGTAGAAAAGAGAGAATGTGTAAGACAGCATGTATGTATATGAGAGAGAGAGAGAGAGAGAGAATATAAATGATAAGTAAGAGCTCAGGACGAAGGAGAAGCAGAGAAAAGACAGAAGAGAGAGAGAGAGAGAGAGAGAGAGAGAGAGAGAGAGAGAGAGAGAGAGAGAGAGAGAGAGAGAGAGAGAGAGAGAATATAAATGATAAGTAAAAGCTCAGGACGAGGGAGAAGCAGAGAAAAGACAGAAGAGAGAAACAGAGAGAGAGAGAGAGAGAGAGAGAGAGAGAGAGAGAGAATATAAATGATAAGTAAGAGCTCAGGACGAAGGAGAAGCAGAGAAAAGACAGAAGAGAGAAACAGAGAGAAACACAGAGAGAGAGAGAGAGAGAGAGAGAGAGAGAGAGAGAGAGAGAGAGAGAGAGAGAGAATATAAATGATAAGTAAGAGCTCAGGACGAAGGAGAAGCAGAGAAAAGACAGAAGAGAGAGAGAGAGAGAGAGAGAGAGAGAGAGAGAGAGAGAGAGAGAGGCAGTTACAGAAGAGTGAGATTGCGCAAGACAGCATAGTAAGTAAGTGAGACACTGAGAGAATAAACTAAGAAAGTAAGGCCAGTTTGCAGCGGACTCACCAGTCAGGACGGCTTTGGCGGAAGGGTCAGCGAGGTCCAGGGCGGACTTGCCATCAGTGTTGCGGATGTTTGGGTCAGCACCGTGTTGGAGCAGCACTGTACAGGGGAAACACAAGCAGTAGCGTAACTCAGGCAGGCACAGGCTAGTAGCGGGGCCGCTGCCTCCGCTGACGGCCAACGCTCTCCTCGGCATGCTGCAGACACATACACACATCGCACGGCGGCGCAGCGGAGAGAGCAGCCAGTACTGACACACGCCTCACACTGCAGCGAGACGGAGGAAAAAAGCCCATGTTACTGAGAGAGTCCGACTCCAGGCAGGAACATGTGACTGAAGCTCAGGTATGAGAGCGGAATATCAAAGTCTGTTTTTCCAGATCCTTTCCCCCTGCCTGGCCTCAAGAGAGGGAGAGAGAGAGAGAGAGAGAGAGAGAGAGAGAGAGAGAGAGAGAGAGAGAGAGAGAGACAGAGAGAGAGAGAGAGACAGAGAGAGAGAGAGAGACAGAGAGAGAGAGAGAGACAGAGAGAGAGAGAGAGAGACAGAGAGAGAGAGAGAGACAGAGAGAGAGAGAGAGACAGAGAGAGAGAGAGAGAGAGAGAGAGAGAGAGAGACAGAGAGAGAGAGAGAGAGAGAGAGAGAGAGAGAGAGAGAGAGAGAGAGAGAGAGAGAGAGAGAGATGCTGTTTGTTGCGCTCTGCTTTTTAGTCTCCTAGCAGTGCACCTACAGCGGCCAGCGTCCCCCAACTGTCTGCACTCTTCTCTCTCGCTCACTCCCTCTCTCCCTCTCTCAACAACAACGCAAGCATGTACACACACACACACCTCCCCTCCTTCTGCCCCAGCTACGCTCCCCCCTTCAACACCCCCCCTCCTTCACGTGCACACTCACGTACACCCTCTCTCTCTCTCTCTCTCTCTCTCTCTCTCTCTCTCTTCCTGCTTCCATTCTAAACACATCTGCACTATCACTAGCCAGAGGGGCAATTACAGAGACTCCTTTTCTATTTCTTTGTCCACGCTCCTGCGCAGCACCCAGCGAATCAGGGCACGCTGATGTTGATGCAAAAGGTTGTTCTGTTCTCACAAAAGGGGAGAAATACTCCTAAACAAACACGGTGGTAGTCTGCATTCGTTTCTTTGATGTTTGCCTAAGAAGGAAGCAGCTAGCCCTCAAAACAAAACAAAAAAAAAGAAAAAGAAAAAGGACATGGGTATATTTGAAATGCTGCTGGCACTTTGGTGACTCATAGGTCATCCGTTTTCTGGTTAAAAAGGAGTCCAATTTCTGACAAGCTCTGTGTTGTCCTGAAATACGATGCAGCGCCAAAACAGGCACAAGCTTTTTTTTTTTTTAAGAGAAATATTAGCATGCTTTAAGAGGCACAAAAATTTTCCAACCATAGGTCCTGATAAAAGTCCCACACAAAGCACATCTGCATACACCGGAGCCTTGAAAGCACTTGAGCAGTGGGCTGTCGAGTGGAATGGTGATGTTGGGGTGGTTGTGGGGGGGGGGTGTAGTGTCAGAAGGATGACAGCAATGGGGTAATTAAAATTCACAAGCGCACTTCCGGCAGCCTCACTATCTATCAAACGAGGCGTGAGGTGGAGCGCCGGAGCCACCTCACTAACCACCACCCTTGGCCCCAGTGCCAACTTATGAGGGTTGAAATGCAGCAACCTGCATCAATACTGGAATGGCAGAATCAACTGTTACAGATGGTAGGATGGCACCTTTACTGACAAAACACTAACACTGAAACCGACATCTCTAACAGTCTGACTTAAAAAACTACTAAACTTTTAATATAACTACTACTTTCAACTGAAACACTTCAGCGTGGGGTGGAGTATCTAAAAGTAGGTCAACCTGTACAGGAAAAAATAAACAACTAAGAACATGACATGGTAATGTGAGTGTGGGCCATGCCAGTTTAATCTGATCCAAGAAAGGATGAGATTCATTCTTTTATCTTGCTCCGATATCCAATCGAAAAAAATAAATGTGTGTATTGTTTTAATGCCTTTGTTTCGCCACTATAAACAGTCTGCACGTTTCTTTAATAATTCGGAATCACGCCAACTGAATCCAAGCTGTGGCGAAAGTGCAGTGGTAAAATTTCATGATGCACCAAATCACTTCCTAAAAGAATCATAACTTACTGAATCCCTCATATTTTAGCCCTCTGGCTCATGCACGTGCCAGAGCAGCCGCTACAGGAATACAAAAGCAGGTGACTTTGTTTGGCGGAGAATGGTCGTAAAGGGTGCAAATGGCAGCTTCGAAACAGGTGCTGCCGTGAGCTGCACAGCTGCTCCAAGAGACCCCTGTGCTCGAGAGGTGACATGCAGACCCACAGTAATTGGTGGCTAGGATGTGATTAGAAAAGTGGTATAATTATGGTCAGGCGCTGTGAAGGCAGAGTAATAGAAAGCCTCTGGGAAAGTCTGGGTGCTTTGGTTAATGCATCACAATGCGCAGGACTCTGCTGCCATTAGGGTTAAGAGCAGCCCTAAAATACGCGCCCATCAGTGCCAGTTCACATGGCAGTGGCTGTTCATTAAAGCTGCCTGCACATTAGGTGAGAAACAAGACTGACAATGCCAAATTAGTCCTGGCTGAAAATAGACCATTCTGCCACTCACCGCAGTGCCAAATAAGGAAGGACGTTTCAAGGAAGAAAAACACAACCACGTACCACATTAAGGGTTTAGGGGTTCACGTTTACAAATGCATGTTAACAAACATGCTCACTAAGAGCATCTAAGGCTCAAGGCGAGCAGCAGCAGTAGCTGCGTCATCCACTGCGTCACTGCCCTGGGTTCTGCTGCTGCCGATGCTTCTTTAGTCATTCATCACCAGCAGCAGTAAAGAGAGCAGGCCTGTTCATCCAGCAGGCAGGTCAGGGCCGTGGCAAAATAAGGAGACACTGTCACCATTATCGCCATCCATCTCTAAACCAAGGATTGACAGCAAATGACCTTCAATTTTAAATTGCCCTCCTGCAGCTTTGTGTGGATGGACACAGAAATTAATGACTGGAGACCAGCAGCGACCCTAATTACCAGAGAGGAGGAAGATTATTTATTCATCATGATCAAAGGCCATAGGTGATGAAATCTGTGGGGTGGGTAAATGCTGGGGGTGTAGCAACTCGGGTTTGGATGTCCCGGCAGAATTTAAGGTGCCAGAATTTAAGATCAGATCACGTCGGCAAGTAAGAAAAAAGGTAAACCAAAAGGACCAATACAGGCATGGACCACACATTAAAAGAGAACTGAAATTACAAGATTTCCTGACATAATAATCCAAAATAATCCAGTTTGACTGGTGACAGAACCCATCCATCACACAAGTGTTTTGGACCGAAAAGACTGAACATTTTCTCAAAATATCAATACATTTTTTCTTTCCACATCCATTTTTTTTCAATGATCCAACTCCATTAACAGAGTAAAGAATAATGGCAACGTCTATAGAAACAGTGAGTTTAACTTCACCCCAGCAGGTGAGCAGAAGATCTAATTATCCACCTAAAAACAGGACAGACTCACTGCTGTAGAGGTAAAACTCGGAAACTGACTGCTGAAAGGGACTTTGTAATAAGTTACAGACTGTAAATACACACCAAGAGATATTTTCTAATAAAAGGTTACATTACAACTCAAGCACTGCCCCTAACAAAACATCTATTTTCTGAATTTTCTCTCAACCTGGCGTGAGTCAGTGCCCAATGCACTGCAGGAGGAGAACATTAAGCACTCTACAACGTAAAGCTGGACAATATGCAGGAACACTTTTAATCAGCGTTTCGAAACCCACTAAATGTCGATTTTCCAGTTAGACAATTCCTACTGGCTCGTGTTTTGGTTAAAAAAATAAAAATCAAATAAAATGACTGCAAATGTATTCAATTTAGCATAAACTGAGGTTTTCAATTCGCTATATTAGAGAGCAATTTTCCGAAAAGACAGACATTCCATGGCGTTTAAGAGAGCGCTTTTCAAATCCAATTTCTTTTCTTCCAGCAAATAATCACTGGGACGCGACAAGGTGAGATTAATTTGTCCTCCTGTGCAATCAATCACACTTCCAATGCTTAATTTCACAGAGAAATTATACCAAATCCAGAAACCTGTGAGAAACTAATATGACAGCTAGGTTCAGATCATTCTGACAGAAAATAAAGGTGCTCCGTTCCAGGGATACAGTCACAGCTTCAGCTTTGAAATAAAAAAAATAAAGTTACAACCTTTAAATACAGAACAAAATGCTGCCACTGAAGCATCGCCATACAGCCATAGATCACTCGGTCTGAATGCGTGTGGCTCTGCTGACTGTTTCAAAACCTACTCCTCACTGTCACCGAAGAAGCCACTTTCCAGATAACATAAATAAACCACGTTGCACTGTGTTGCTGGTGTTGGGTCTTTCTTAAAGCTTAATTTGGACAAAAAATAACCCACAAACCAAACACTATTTCCCCCTCATCCCAATCGGAATCAATTAGCCAAAACATATTTGATGTCTGAAGTTTGCTGTGTTAGTCCTGCAGTGGAGCTATGATGCTATTGTAGCTAAGAGGTAATGAACGTTTAACCCCACCAGTTAAGATGAACATAAACTTTTATAAACTGTAGAAATAAGGACAAACTCATTTCGCACCAGACGCAGTAATTGCGCCACACGACGCACCACATCAAGCCAAGCTACACACTCCTATATTTATCAATGTAACCTTCCACACTGGCTACGCGCATCAGGTCACACCGCGGTGGAAAAGCATGCGTGGCACGCTAGAACCTTATAGGCTAAACCAGCAAAGAAATGCAGTGTCTATGATATACAATCTGCACTAATCAGTAAATGTAGTTTTAACTCTGACATCCATCCATCCATCCTCAACCGCTTATCCGGGTCCGGGTCGCGGGGGCAGCAGCCTAAGCAAAGAGGCCCAGGCCTCCCTCTCCCTCTTCTGTAGGGATACCAAGGCATTCCCAAGACAGTCGAGAGATATAATCCCTCCAACGTGTTCTGGGTCTTCCCCAGGGTCTCCTCCCTGTCGGACATGTCTGGAACACCTCCCTAGGGTGGCGTCCAGAGGCCATCCTTGCCAGATGCCCGAACCACCTCAACTGGCTTCTCTCAACGTGGAGGAGCAGCGGCTCTACTCTGAACCTCTCGCAAATCGCCGATCTTCTCACCCTCATCTCCCTTCGTACATTATAACATAATATATTCACATTACATGGTGAAAAAGCTAGAAACAGTCACAGCAACAGCTCAGCTTCTTTTTATTTTTAATCTCTTGATTAATTAAAAACGCAAACAGAATCATATTAAATCGTTCTGGATTATCATGCGCACCACGTTGCATCCGGTGTGAAATGGGTTTAAATCCACCTGGACTAGCCTAACAGAGAAATGGACATTTATTATAGTACAATAAACACATCATTAAATATCGGTTTGAAATCTCAGTAAAATCTAAATATCTCTTTGATACCAGTATCTTTTTAGGCAAATATTTGCTGACACCTGTAAGATTTCGATCTCAGCTTCCATCCCTGCTAAGAAGAATTCGGCCTTTATAATCATAAGAATCATATTAAGCTCAGTGGACAGTTGCATCTTAACTGATTTACAACAAATCTACACACAGTTTGCCTATACGACATAACGCTTCAAGCTTACATCGAATAAGATACCGAAAAATAAAATCCGCACCTGATGAAGAAATCAGTGAGAAACAGCAGAGAATGTTCTGAAAAGGAAACGTTCTGCTGAGGGCAAATGAAAGACCGAACTCTTGGATGACACAGCGTCGTCTTTTCACCCCCAAGAAGCAAATTTAAATTTCTCATGAATACAAAACAGTGAAGAACTGATTAATAACTATGTAAGAATGTCAGCTACCAAACCTAATCAAGAAAAATGCCACATGGTTAACCCTTATTGAAAACGATTCCTCAGGCAAAACTGGGAAAAAATGAAAGTCATACATCTCCTATGCTTACTAACACAATTTAGCTGAATGTCTCTGCCAACTACAGAGGCACTCTACTCTCTTTAGCCATTACAGAAAGACCAACCATTAGACAAATCTCATCTGAATTAAAGCCAAGTTCACATAAATAAATCAACAATTATGTTTGTGGAGGATTAAAGAGCTATGAAATAAACTCAGATGCAAGGCAGTATCTCTTCTCCAAGAGAGAAAAGTAACCCAGAAAACTAGCAAACGAGTAGAACAGTTTAAGAAACACACACTTACCTATGCACACATCAATTTTGCCCTTTATGGCAGCCTCATGTAGTGGGGTGTAGTTCCAGTTGTCTCTAGCGTTGGGGTCAGCTCCTTGGCACAGCAGCAAGCTGACCACTTCAGCATGGCCAAAAGAACAGGCGTTGTGGAGGGGGATCAAACCGCCATCGTCTCGGGCATGCACATTTGCCCCCGTCTGTAGAAGATGCTCCACTACGTCTTTCCTCCCAAAACCTAGAGAGAACATTATATTTAGAACTACACGTACACTGGCATCTAAAAAGTTAGAAAATCACAATTGAAAAGTTTCAAATCATTGTCTTCAATGATATTAAACCAATTTTGTGTTTACAAGATACGATATTCCTTTATTAGTCCCACAGTGGGGGGGGGGGGGGGGGGGGGGGGGGGGGGGGATTCACACTGCTGCAGTAGCAAAAGGATAGCAAGAGCCTTGAAAAGAATAAATATCAAGAAAAAAAAGGCATTAACTATAAGTCTCCTTACTGCAGAGAGGGTACTGATCTCCTGCTGTCTGGACTGTGCTGAACCACATCACTGTATCTCCTCTCCGATTAATACACACTAAAGTATTCACTCGTCAGGCTTCACACACATATGAATTTGATTGACAGCCCATTCTTAATCCATAGGGCTTAATATGAAGTCGGCCCACCCTTTACAGCTATAACAGCTTCAATTCTTCTGGGAAGGCTTTCCACAATGTTTAGGAGTGTGTTTATGGGAATTTTTGGCCATTCTTCCAGAAGCGCATTTGAGAGGTCAGACACTGATGCTGGACGAGAAGGTCTGGCTCACAGTCTCCGCTCTAATTCATCCCAAAGGTGTCCTATGGGGTTGAGGTCAGGACTCTATTTAACCTTATTCATTACTTAACAAGGATACAGTGTGTTACTTATTACTGTTTACATGCATACACATTTTAAACCGCTTATCCTTCTGGGTCTCTGTGGTATACACAACATATGTTTTTTATACAATGACTATGATTAATTAAACTGATTAATCCACAGTGATGAACAAAGCTCTAGAAAAGTCAATAATAATTGAGAAAACCTCCAATAATGCCAACTAATCCCCCTAATACTGTCTGTAATAATACCCAGAATGCCCATTTCAAAAAGTGATCAGCGAGCATTTATGATACAAAATACATATTTCAATATTTTGACAGACAGACACAATGAACTAGTAGTGCCATATATAAAAACTTCCATCAAAAACTGATTTTGCACTGCGGAAAATCCAATTCAATCCAATTAAACAGGACTAATTATGCTCCCTTTCTAATGAAATGTAATTTAATGTAATGTAATGTAGTTGGTCGCTGTTCTTTAAAGAGGAATTGATTTTCCATTGATTTTTCAAAATTTCTGTATAGCTTAATCACCAAGTCATTCAAAGTGGTTTAACTCGAAGTGGAGCACTTTAGAGAGATTTACGGACTTCTTTACAGTGATGGTGATAGGAACTAAGGGTATACATGGCAGATGACGCCTTTTATTTAGCATTCATAACGACCAGTCAAGCCAAATGTGCCCCTCTGAGTTTTTAAATATATGAAGTTGACAATGGTGCAAGTGGTAAATCGTTTATTTTATTAGCTATTTTGCTTTACATCACTTGCAAAAAGACACTTTAGGCCAAACCTTCATCTAAGAACTATTCTAAAACAATGTCTCAGACATCATGCAGGGTAATCATAACCATTTCATGTAATATCTCTGTAATGAAGCTTCTCGTCTCCACCAACGTGACGATTTCTGACGTGGTAAGTTTCTCTAGAATGGAGCGTTTCACATCGAACCCTCTGAGTGACTGAATTATGCATAACTTTCCCTGCAAGTATTGACAACATGCACAGAACACTCAGAAAGGCATATTTTAACCACAATAACAGTAAAATGACATCCTACTGTCCATCTATACTGTATTTATACTGAGCAAGCAATTTAAAGTATCCACTGGTGATCCCCAGAGCCGACAGCACATGACTGAGGTGTCCTTGAGCAAGACACCTAACCCCCAACTGCTCCCCGGGCGCTGCGGGCAGGGCTGCCCACCGCTCCGGGCAGGGCTGCCCACCGCTCCGGGCAAGTGAGCTCACTGCCCCTTAGTGTGTGTGTGCTCACTAGTGTGTATGTGGCGTTTCACTTCACGGATGGGTTAAATTCCCCGTTGTGGGACTAATAAGGGTCACTTAATCACTTAGTCTTGATCTTAATTAGTTACCACTGTTTTCCCACATTCTGAAATGGTAGCATTACAGTATCAACATAAACAATCTACCACAAGCACTGCTTGTTTTGCATGTAGTTACTTTCCAAGTAGAGTTTTCAAATCCACAATTTCAGAACCCTCTGCATTCGGCAGCTGAAAATGGAAATACTGAGAACACCTTGAAATGCAGGGCAGAAGCTGCTGCGTGAGCAAAGACTACTTCAGAAAACTACTGATCAGGGCTGTATTTTCAAGAGGCAGAACACAAAAGGGTGTGTTCAGCCAGCAGCTGACCCTAAAAACAGCACAAATCAATCACCTTTCAGCACGTGGCCAGCATACAGCGTGAAGAACGCGACTCAATGTTACCGTTATGACTCCGATATCACGCGTGCATAACCGTGACAAACTAACAACGACCTGTAAAAACTGACTACACCTGTAGAATGAAACATTCCCCACGAGATGTTA
The DNA here is from genome assembly GCF_015220715.1 of Pygocentrus nattereri. Taxonomy (NCBI): domain Eukaryota; kingdom Metazoa; phylum Chordata; class Actinopteri; order Characiformes; family Serrasalmidae; genus Pygocentrus; species Pygocentrus nattereri. The sequence goes on from NC_051226.1 coordinate 7,816,646, forward strand.
GTCCTGATCCACTCTGCACACTTCGCGCCCACCTTTCCCTGCGATTTCAGCAAACTCTCCAAACCAAAACTGCACGTATCCAATAACATGAGCTCATCAACACCACTGGGACACTCAAAGGGACCTTCCCACCATTTGTTCAATCAACCGATCAGATGACGGACAGTCACAGGACAGTAATAACACAGGGTTATGAACAGAACAGCAAAAAAGAGGAGAGCCCAACAGGTCAGGGTTCCTTACTGCTTTGTGCTGAGAAAAACAAACAGGCTAAAACCAGTCACCCACCACAGGGCAGCGCAACAGCTGCCATGAAATAACACCGTTTTACCAACTGCTGGTCTTTAAAGCTCAAAACCACGTTTTCACACCAAACTTTAATGCTCGTTAAACATTTCTGCACATCACATCAAAGAAACTTTACAGACTCACGACGGAAACTCCTGCATTTATGTGCTGTTTTTAGGATCTTCTAGGATTTTTAGGCTTCTACCCCGCATTTCAAGGTGTTTTCAGTATTTCCATTTCCAGCTGCCGCTTGCAGAGGGTTTTGAAATTGTGGATTTGAAAACTCTACTTGGAAAATAACTGCATGCAAAACAAGCAGTGCCTGTGGCAGCCCGTTAACCTGGACTAGCCGATCTACTCTCAGGTTAGACTGATAACCAAAGAGTCCAGCAACGCAGTTCAAAGATAACCCCTGGTATGTAACGCTTAAGCAAGGATTCACTCGCTTGGCCATTTAACTAGGTTTTAACTCGTTAGAAGGGACGAATTCGCAGCTTTGTAAACATTTGCTAAGCCAGCTGGTTCACGGTTCATAAACAAAGGGGGCGGTTTGATTTCTCCGGCCTTCAGTCCAGCGGCGTTCGCTCTGTTTATATGCGCCCGGTTAGCTGAACAAGTCAGCACAGCAGAAACATGCAGAGTTACCCGCAGCGAAGTGGAGCGGAGTGGATTTGCGTCCAGCCATGTCCTTCGCGTTAACGTTGACCGAGTCCACCAGCCTCTTTACCCGAGACACGTCTCCATTACGGCAGGCCTCGAAAAGCTCCCTAAACGCGCCGCTAGTCCCGCAGCCGCCGCCGCCGCCGGGACTGGGGCCGCCCGAGTCAGGACTGGAGCCGCCACTGCTGGCCCCGCCAGGCGTAGAGGTGCTGGTGGTGGTGGAGGAGCTGCTGCTGCCGCTGCCGCTGCTGCTGAGGAGAGCAGCGGGGATGTCGGGGGAGGCCGGACTGGCCTCCGGATCCCCGACACTCTCCTGCTGCTCCGCTCCTGCCGGAGCCGATACCGCCGCCGGGACGCCGCTCGCCGGGACGCCGCTCGCCGGGAGAGGACCTGGCGGAGTCAGCGGACTCGGAGTAACTCTCGGAGGGGACGAGAAGCTTTGTTGCTGCTGCTGCTGGGCAGCGCGACGAGACGTCGCCATTTTCACCACTATCCCCTCCAGCAGGCAACAAAAACAGCTCCGGAGAACTTCCGGCAAGGCTCTGCAGCACACTTCCGGTCGCAGGATTCCTCCTGTACAGACTGAAAGCGACGTTTTTTGTTTTGTTTTGTTTTTTTTAACAGTTGTTGCAAATAAAACAAACTAAAAATAAAATAAGAGGAAATAAAATAGATTTATATTTCATTCGTTTGAATGTAGTTTGGTTCAGGCTGACGGGGACACTTCTTGGCAAACTTGTTTTTCTTTTTTTTCTTTTTTTAACAGACATCAGAACAGAAACTCGTGCTCTCCTGAAATTATATTAGCTATATTTAAACTGGTGCTGACGTTTTGCTGTCGTGTCGGAAACCTCGGTGCACCGCCGCAATGTTGCGCTCGCTCTTGTTTGCGATCAAAACGCCAATCGGTTCTCTAAGCAGGAGCTTCCGAGGGCGACTTGAATGCAGCATCTAGTCACATCTAGTTAGATCAGAGCCGGTTTATGAGGAGCCTGGCCGCTTCCTATTCCCCCCGTTATATCGAAACAGGACTGCTAACCAGCAGGGGGCGCCCGCGAGTGAGTCCTCAATGAATGGGAGTGAATGGAGCTCGACGGCTAAAACAAAAGTTTAAAAAGTTTCTAATCACTTATAAAGAACGATTCTTTAATTTTAGAAAGTATAAGGATGAATTTCACTAAACAAACAAAGAAAACGCACCTATTTCTTCCTTTTTCTACCGCAAACGGGTTTTGGGCGGCAGGAGGCGGGCTTTACTGCCAGAGCGGGATGATTGATGGGCGAGCGGAGCAGCTCATTGGCTGGTCACGCGAGGAGGGTCGAATTGCAGCACCACATGAGGGCGTTTCTGTGATGTACACAAGGCACGCCCCTCCCACAAGAACGCCCCTCGTGTGACGTCAGGGGCAGGTGGGCTTTGGAGTAAAAGCCACAGTGACGTTGCTGAGTAAGCAGAACTACGAAGGCGTTTTAGGGCCGCTGTAAAAATAAAATAAAAATAAAAATAGTAGACTTTGAGAATAAAAGGGCGGTGGGACAGACGTCCAGCTTCTGTGTCTCAGAACACCACATCTTCTTCTTTGCCTTCTTTAATAAGGACATGTGAAGGACGGTCAAAAATTCCCATAAACACACTCCTAAACCTTGTGGAAAGCTTCCCCAGAAGAGTTACAGCTGTTACAGCTGTAAAGGCTGGGCTGACATCATATTAAACCCTATGGATTAAGAAGCAGACCTCACTGAAGTTCATGTGTATGCGAAGGCAGGCGAGCGAATACTTTTGGCAATATGGTGTATGCACAAATTCTAAAACCACAGGACAGGCACTAATATAATGCTGAAAAAGCTGAAGGCTAAGTACTTTTTCTTTTTTGATTTGATTTTTAAAATTCAGCCAAACCCACTGTGTTGATATCACATCAATTCAAAGCATGTACTCATATTCAGCTCACATCCAGCAGCAGCTGTGCCACTGGCTAAAGGAAGCAGCAATTCACAGTCCCGGTACGCTAAAGTGTCCCACTGTACGTATTCATCATAAACATTTTACTGTAGTAAACAAGTCACTGATTGTAGTTTCTACCTACAGGTCTGAATAAACAAGTACATTGATGCTATTTTTACAGTAAACCTTTTTTTTTTAAATACTTGCACAGAGGAAACAGGTTTCCTTATATACAATGAAAAGCTTACTTTGCTCCTCGCTAAGAATGCCAGATATAACATTAAAAATACAAAAGAGTATATATACAAGCATATATATTAATCAAGAAATACGTACTAAATATAGGCTACTAAAAGAGGTTTTTAGATTTACAACAGGTTAGGTTACAGTGTATAAATTACAGTATGGATGGATAGTGCTGTGCCTTGCTGGGAACATCTGCCGCAGAAATGAGTGGTAAAGTGCAATAGTGCAATTGTAAACATGTGCTACAGTAAAGTGGCAGTAGTTGCAGGTTATTCCTGAGGAAAGAGGTCTTTACCAGTGGGATACACATCACACGTCTGACCCTAAGTCTGGCAGACAGAAGTGTGAGTAGTTATTTCTGATTCAGAACTCTGATTGCGGTGGGGAAGAAGGAGTTCTTTAGTCTGGCGGTCTTGCACATCATACTCCTATACCTCCGGCCTGAGGGCAGAGGTTTGAACAGTCCGTGCTGGGGGTGGGTGGGGTCTTTGATGATGGAGGCAGCCTTCCTTTGGACTCTACATATTATATATATTAAGATATGCTATTAACAGTAATTGTCCCAAATGATTATATGTTGCTTAATAAGATATTTCTAAGAATAAATAGGTTAAAAACATTTCGCTGCTGTCAGAACAAAACCTTGTATCTCCATTTTTAAAATCATTTTTGAGTTTTTTACATAATTTGGAAATGCCTGTTGCTCTTTATATTGTCTGTAAATTTCATGAGGAGTGGTCGAAAATAAATGCCCCAAAATGACCTGGAAAAGATTCTGGTTCCATTGACTTACATTGCAAGTGAAGTAGGTTTTTTCCTTCTCCTGTAAAGTTACCATTTTGGAGATACAAGGTTTTGTATTATGCACGTTCAGGTTGTTGATCAAGTAAATGGGGGCCGTAAATGTGGTAAGCAGTTTGCTGATTCTCCAATTGAACTAAAGATGGAGACAGTGGACCATTCATAGGCTTTTCCCAAGGTCTCATTTTTCAGGTTCCTTCACAGCCAGCTTTGCACTGCAGTAACTCAGCCTTAAACACTCAATATCCTACATTTTTCTAGAACTGTATGTTTTTCCTGGAGGGGACAAGCAATCATAATTCATTGTAACATTGCCATTTCCAATCTTCATTTCTCCTTAGAATTAAAAAGGCTGTTTTTGTTACTGTGTCTTTAAGACTGATATATAAATTGGCTGATAAAAGTATTCAGCTCCCTTAAAAGTCATCAGATTTACCTGGATTACAAATGGCACTTACACAGATTGTCCAAGCAAGTATTTGCTTGCAAATCAATATGCTCTCAAAGTAGTTTTTCAAGGTCAAAATTCATTATTTGCCAGCGGATCTTAAAAAAAAAAAGAAAACTACTTCTTACATAAGTGTTTGGCTCCTTCAGACAAGCCACCTTCTGCTGCAATAACAGTTTTATATCTGTTGTGGTAAGTTTCTACCAGCTTTGCACACTGTTTGGGAGAGATTTTCATCCATTCGTCTTGGTAAATTTGCCTCATGTATGAGTTTGTTGTTTGCCTCTTGTGATCTGCAATTTCAAAGTAGTGCCACAGATTCTTGATTGAATTGGATTTGGCTGTTGTAGAACATTCACTTCACTGCCTGGGACCATAGTCCTACTGGAAGGTGAAGCTTTAGCTCACAAGTTCTAGTTTTTTTGGCAGACTGAAGCAGGTTGTGTTGCAGTGTCTCAACTATCTGACATTTTAAACTCCTTGGAACCACCAGTGGCTCCAAAATGCACTTCGCCATGTTCTTCATCGCTTTCATATTTCAGAAGCTCCATTCAGAAGCTGGGCGTCGTACGAGGCTGTAGCTCTTCTTTCCAGTCTAATAGACGGTGATGTCATTTTAAACCCTTATAATAAAAGAAGCTGAACTCATTTGTTTTGCTATTGAAATTTGACCCGTTTTTCCACAAATCTGGGCTCTAACCTATAAACAGACAGCGTCTCTTCAGTGATCTGCTCTGTAAAAATAATTTTTATAAAATAATAAAAAGAGCGTCTGAGATTTTTTGACTTTCAGCAGAAAATTGTAAGCATATTAAGCATAGAGCAATATGCTTATGATCATAAAAACACATGTTCTGTTAATTTGAGGGAGCTTTTACAAAAAAATGGATAAATAAAATAAAAATGTACATTTATTTACATTTATAATGCAGTTAGCGAATAATTAGCCTTACGACCTGGTCATGTAAATTATGATGGACAAACCCGGAATACACCCTGGAGAATAAGAGGTTAACTCAAATAAACTAAATCTGTTGTAAATAAAACAGAATTTATCCCACATATTATTGAACTAGTTTAAGTTAATGGATTTTTTTTGATGATTTTGTACAGTCAAATGAGCTGAATCAACTAAAATTGCAATTTACTTTGGTCTGTTGCCATTGGTGGCCTTGAAACAGCCACATTCAAATAATGAAACTGCACTGTTGGCTTTAATCGTTTCCCTCTCATCGATGTTGCTCAGAAATGTGTAAAACTAAATGAAATGAAACTAAGTGAGCTGTTGTGATTAACACAGTCTTGTTTGGGTAAAACTGACTTTTTTCCCTATTGGTCCATCTATTGAGCGTTTCTTGTTCTTTTGTTTCAATCAACACATTTTTATTCTACCTAGGCTACCGTCCCTACTTTGTATGTTTTATTTGGCTGCCTGGCCTCGCTTTGTTGGCTTTGTTGAATGGCGAGTTAGCAGTCTCCCTGCTGCTGAGTGTAGGTCTGTGCTGGCAGGGTACAAGAGGCCATTCAGTATATCTTCCACCAGTGGTGCCTGTGGAAGGCGCACAGCACCATCAAAGACCACAGCCACCCGGTCCACAGGCTGCCCGCCTGTATCTAGACGCCCTCCAACAGCTCTTTATATCATTGACAGGTGCCTCTTTACTCCAGACTCAGCCACTGAACTCTGTAGCTCCTGCAGAGTGATTGTTGGCCTCTCTGTATCCCTCACAAGTCCCCTTCTGCCTGTTGCTGTGTTTTGAGGGATGGCCTTGTCAAGGCAGTGCCTGGGTGGCATCATGCAGCTTCCATTTGTTCTCAATTGATCCAATGGTCCTCAAAGAGTAATCCAAACACTCGGATATTATTCTGTGGCCTTTTCCCATCATGTGCATGTGTATATCGCTAATTTCCTAAAAATGCTCTTTGGTCTTCATTTTCACAGCTTTACTTCAGATTCAGATCTGAAGTCTGATCAATGGCATTATAAGTAAGATCTTTTATGCAGAAAAGGTGAACCTTTTTAATGATTCACTAGCCAGTTGTAGGCCAACTGTGTCCTTGTCAGGGGAAAATCTTTCATCTGTATCACTTGGAGCCTCCACAGAAAAGGGGGTTGAGCACTTATGCAAACAGCGTTTTTCAGTTTCTCACATAATATTTTCTTACATGAAACCAAAGTCACTTCAAAATGAATGAACTGTCAGGGTCGGTGTTTTAAAATGAAATATGAGACCGCAAAAAAAAAAGAAGAATTCAAATGAATCTGGTATTCAAAAAGCAGTACTGTGATTGGGCGGGGCTAAACTACTGTAGGTGTGGGTGGATGTTTAAGCAATAGAAGACGAGAGGGGGTGTGTTATCATGAAATAACACCACGGCTGTGATTTGGTCGCCGTAGATCATCACAGCCGTGATGTTATAGCGATAAGACACGACCTCCAGTGTTCTACTACTTTCATACAAAAGTTCAATAAATAAAGTAGGAAATGAATAAACTGGGCCATGAATGCGGCGTTTAATGTGTTTTAATGTTCAGCTGCTTCCGCCAAATTACATTATAATTCCTTAACAAGCAGCTTGTTGCTGTGTCAGAGTAACAAGCTCCGCCCACAGCTGGAAGTTCATTCAGCTCCTTACATTAAATTCCCAAACTGTCATTTTTACTTTATTTGCTGCGTCAGTTTTATGGCTCAGTCTGATCTGGTCAGACTCTGATCAGACGACACGTTTGGCGAATGGTGTTGGGTTAATTTCTGTCTGATTCCAGGTTGGTCAGCTGTTCTTCCGTCTGGCTGCAGACATGCACTCTCAGCCAGATGCACTCTCAGCCAGATGCACTCTCAGCCAGATGCACTCTCAGCCCCCGTGACGTCACGTGCACATGCACTCTGCCACAAGCGGCCCAGCAGCACAGAGACTTACAGCTGCTGCTGCTCAGCGACATCATCACTAAATCCATGTTCCCTCCATAACTCGGCTAGAGAGCCACATTTACTGCACCTTCCTGGTGAAAAAGACCACAGAGCCCATTAAAAAGTCTGTTGGTTCCTGGTGGTTTTCGGTAGTCGCTGGTTGTCTGTGTTTTCCTGACGGGTTGATATCACAGTGTAAAGGATTCTGGTCGTTTAATCGGGGGTTCTGGGACTGATTCCCGTCGGGAAGCAAAACCATCCGTTACGTTGGGACGACGTGCTGTTGTGGCGCCGCAGCGCCCCCTGCAGTGTAATTCCTAAAAAAGCTCTGAGCACGTCTGACGGTTTTCTAGGAGGTCGTGACGACGTTGACGAGACGGCTAAAGTAATCTGTACTCCGTCGACGGCCTCCTGGAATCCCTAACAAGCCCAGTTTTAATCAGCATGGCAGTTTTAATGGCCGGCTCTGGGCGTCTTCAGCGCGGCGCTCATGCGTTTTAGCGGCGGCCGTTTCGTGTTTTTCTGTGAATAAAGCCGACATTCCCGTCTGGTCGTCGTGCTTTTATTTTGAAAGTTTCTATATTTAATCACCTTCTTGTCGACATGGCAACGCTGATATTCACCCAGTGTAGCTCTTGCTGCCCAGCAGTTCGTGTTTCGCTGTTTTTCCTCATAAAACCGACAAAAACACGGTCGTGGCAGAGCAGCACTGACGTCATCACCAGGCTGGCGGTGCGGGTCAGGCTGAGGGTGCGTGGCCGCAGCCGGACCTCCTCTCTGCTGATTACCAGTCCTGATTTGATATAATGGGGGGAATAGGAAGCGACCGGCTCTGATGTTATGGCGAAATAACAGCCGTTAGAACGCCTCTCAACCAATCAGATTACGTGGCCAGAACTGTTGTGTACATGTACATAGTTTTTTATGACATCACAAAAACAGTGAAATCAAAATGGCTTTAGTTTCTATATACTGATTGTGTGGACTGAGAGGGAATTGTACGTTTTGAAACGTTAACAGTGTTTACATTGTGAAAGATTTAATAATAATTTAATAATAATTATTATTTAATAATATATATATATATATATATATAAAAAGGGAAATTAATTTTTTCCCCAAGATGTGGGCCCTTTAAATACAGCCACGGTGCTTTGCTGTGCTGCATTTCTTAATGGCTTATGTGTAGTTTACATCTGTATAGTTTCCAGTCAAGCTGCCTAGTTTTTAATTGCCACTGTATAAAGCTGTGTATGAAGTTATGTTTTACAGTAACTGAAGGTGGTGCTATGAACTAAGTCAGCCTTTAGCCTGTGTCATTACATCTCTGTTTTTCATAGCTCTTCTAGAACATGAAGTAACAGGCTTGGTCTGTTTTCGCCAGCTCTGTTGACTGTTACACTACCACATCCCCTTCTGTCCACCCTGCATGTTCTGTGTCCAGCAGGACCTTTGAGTGATCGAGGCATTTCTATTTATAGAAGCGCATCCAAAGCCACAGTTCAAAGTCTCGCCCTGTTTCTGGACTGCGGCTGTTTGTGAGACTCCTGTCACGTCTGCCTTGAACTTCATTAAACAAACCGTCCATCTCTGATCCAATATTGACAAAAATCAGCACACCAGGTCCTCCGTCTTAACGGCTGCAGCCAGGTCAGCTAGGCGCAAGGAGTGATGTCCAGACCTCCTGCTGAAAGTCTCTCGCTTCATCTTGGTGCCAAGCCTTTGTCCACAGACAGGAGTCAGTGGGAATATTTGCATTGCCTTTGCTGATTTGTCTACTTACTTCCTGCATAGATGCGAATTACATAATAGCTGATACGTGATAGTCATGGCGCCTTTATCAGTGTCTGGTCTTGTTTGTGTTTACAATGTCCAGCACAAGCCTCAATATGCTGAACTTAGTTTGTAGTTCAGCACAGTGTTGTGTGTTATTCATTGTTCATTAACCAGACTTTTACCGATGGCTGTTCATACTTTTTCAGGATGATAGAAATGGTCCAAAATAAAGTAATTAAGTAATAAAATGATGCTATATTGAGTTAGACAACAAGCTAGGAGAAGGTTTTCCCTTCTCCTGTGAAGTTACCATTTTGGAGACATGTTTTTCAAAAATTAGTATGAAGCTACAGGGAGATTCACTCGAAAGAGGCCCCCGCATATTCTGGAATAACTCTCACTAGCATGAAGCAATCTGAACCAAACAATGTCCAATGTGCTCCTCAGTACACGGAGCTTCAGGCCAGCCAGGATGCAATGTTTAACCTGCATTTGCAACTTCGTGTGTCTGGCAGAAAACGGAGATCATGTCCAGCATCGCATATAATGCAGTCAATCGCACATGCGTCAAGTTTTGTTGCGTATTTGTTTGGTTCAGAGTTCTACATCCTAACGGAAGCTACCACAGAATATTCGGGCCTCTTTCGAGTGAATCTCCTGTGGAAGATTACGTTATACTATATAAAATTGGATTATGATTAATAGTTGAATATCCAGGATACCTTATATTTCCAGGGGCCAACAACATGACAAAAATATTGTAAATAAATAATAACAAAATAAAAACTGCACTATGTAAGATTTTTGTTTGAATTGAAAGAAGTAGCATTACTGAGTCACAAGGAGTAAAAATACTCTAAACATGCGCACATCCAAATCTTACTTAGTGTAGCTTTAACATATAAAACCTCGTATCTCCAAAATGGCAACGTTACAGGAGAAGGAAAAAACATACTTTACTTTTAATGTAAGTCAGTGGAACCAGAATTTTTTACAAGTCATTTTGGTTCATTTCTTTTGATCCATTCTTCGTGGAATTTACCTGCAATGAAAAGGACAACAGGTGTTTTCAAATTATGACAAAAACTGAAAAACGGCAAAAACAGAGATGAGCTTTTGTTCCGACAGCTGCGGTGTGTGTGTGTGTGTGTGTGTGTGTGTGTGTGTGTGTGTGTGTGTGTGTGTGTGTGTGTGAGTGTGTGAGAGAGAGAAAGAGGGAGAGTGAGAGAGAGAGAGAAGCAGGATAAGCACTCATCACCAAAATACCAGCTCATCAGGTTCAGCTCTTGCCCTTTAACATGTGTCAACTTGACTCCATCCACTCTCACTTGAGAAGTTAAGCCCTGATACGTCTGCAGCTTATCAAATTTGCCTAAATGACTGCAACAGGCAAATCACTGGCAGTTACACTTTAGGCATTTACTAACATTTAGTTACTAATGTAGTTACTGATTTCACCAATTTCATTGTGTTTCATTCATTAGGTTATGTGCATTGGTATGGAGTTGCCCCCACCCCCCCTCCCAAAATTATATGGACACCCTTCTCATAGCTCTCATAGGTCTACCATTTCATAGCTGGGCTGTCTTTGCTCTTAGATGCTTCCATTTCACAGTAATAGCACTTACAGTTGACTAGGGCACATCTAGCAGCACAGAAATTTGAATTATAGCAAAAGTGGCATCCGATTACAGAGCCACGTAAAGAGCCACGAAGCCCTTCAGTACAAACCATTCTACTGCTAATGATTGTCTATAGAGATTGCATGGCTAAGTGCCTAAATTTTTAACATGTTTAAGCAATGGGTGTGGCAGAAACACATGAATTCCATGTATAGGAGGGAAACCATATACCTTTAACCATAAAGTGTACTAAGAAGTTCTACTGCAGTACTACAGGTTACTCAGTACTTTCATAGTGTGTACCTCTGCTCAAGTTATTTTTACTAGACTACTTTTACTTGTACTTGAATTATTATTTAATTAATGCAACAATACTTTCACTGAGTTTTGGCACTTTGTAGAAATGTTATATAGAATTAAGGGAAATACTATTTTTAGCAATAGTAATATGAGAAGTTTTGACAGGTGAGACGGCCACTTGTGTTCCCTGTCCTTCTCAGACAGTTGCAAACATGTCTGCTTGCTACCAGAAAAGTGACCCCGCTACCAACCTATGTACTTTCCCCTATACAGTCACTTGTCAGAGTTTACATCCTCCTGAAACAGTCACGTTGTATTTTGGGATGCAGTATATCATGGAAATAGCTCTGGCAGCATACTGGAGCAGTAGGTCATCTAGGAGTCTTTGACCTACTGAAGAAATTCTTGCTGGTCACATATTGCGTACTACTTACTACTCTTGGGCAGAATCAGTATGCGAGCAGTTTGTAGTAGGCTATTGCAAACACTGTCCCACTGTTCAGGTTCATTCCCTTATTGGCCTCAGCTGTCCATGATCAAGGAGGAGGAGCACCTCACATGTATGTATGGGGGAGTGGTCAGGGCCTTACAATGAGTTATATTACTGAGCTCTGATAAACAATCATTAGTAATATATGAACTACTAATACATAATATTCAGCTTGATCTTAGTTGATGTATAATAAACAGCTGGTAGTACATTTCCATGCTGATCTGAATGATACAAGTCATGTTTTTTATATGAAGTCCCTGAACAGAACATGCCAAGACCTGCCTTGCAAACTAAATATATGAAATATCAAAAGTGTGACGGTCCATAACTGGGATTTTAAAAGTTCTGCCTACAAGCCACATTGTCCTAACAGTCGAAATGTCAGTAAATAACAGGACTTGCCAAGCTTTGAATAATTCAGCTTCATATGAAGTTTCACAAGCGCAAGAGCTAAGAATTCATGGGAAAAACCTACGCTTCCCAGAACATAATCAGTAATAAAAGTGAGTCTAGTTTCCTACCACTTGTGTGCATCGATGGACGTTTTCCATTTCCTATTTACAGTGGTGGACAGTAACGAAGTAAATGTAATTTATTACTGTGCTTTTTTCATGTATCTGTACTTTATTGAAGTTTTTCCATTTTGGGCGACTTTTTACTTTCACTCCATTACATTTCAAAGTCAAGTATCTCACTTTTTACTCCACTACATTTTTCTAAATCTGTCATTTCTTTTGGCTTATGTGTGTATAAAAAACCTAACATGTCAAAATGAAAGAAGAGTGAAGGAAGTGCAGCAATCAGGGCATCATGTATCTTTTTTCTGATCTTGCTCATCTGTGATCCTGAGTTTAAAGCCAGTTTTTATTCAACTTAAACTTGGAACTAAGTTGTAAATAAATCTGAAACTGAAACTTTGCTTGTGTGTAAAAGTGATTTCAGAGCCACTCGGTTCTCCCTGATGGAAACTGTTTACCTTCAGTGTTTTGTGCTTCTGATCATTTTAATAGACGTCAGCGTCACTAATTAATGACCTTCTATTAAAAGACTGGTTTACCAAGAGAGACGCTGGAGGACTTTCACCTGAAATGAGTTCATGAAGCCAGTCTGGTTATAAAAATGATAACAGGACCAGATCAGAGTCAGAATTACTCTTTTAGTACTTTTACTTTTGATACTTAAGTACATTGGAAGGCAAATACTTTAGTACTTTTACTCAAGTGGAGGTCTGAAGGGAGGAACATCTACTTTTACTGGAGTGATATTTTACCTCGGGTATCTCTACTTTAACTCAAGTTAAGAACTTACTTCGTTCATATCCGTGTGAAGGCAGACGAGCGAATACTTTTGGCAATATAGTGTATCATCATATCTGATGTTCCTGATTGGCTCGTTCCTTATAACACATTCATATAAGAGACATGTTAAAAGCATGTAGTCTGCAACTCTTTAGGTGAGGCTGTCACTCTCTCTTTATCCATCAGTTTCATATTTTTCATGATCAAATGCTGCAACAGATCAGCTTTTACAGTTTACAGTGCTACAGTTTACAGTTTACACTCACACTGCGCTGGTCATGTTCACAAAGCCACACCATCAGCTGTTGCAGTTTACATACTTGGTGTGTAATTAATAATGTTATCAGATATGAGAAACGCAAGTAATATGATTTTATTAAGACAGTAAGTGTAATGTGATTACCGTAATTTAAACTGTATCACTTCATAGTCACATTACTATAACTCTATACTAATGTGATCTTCAACACTTGCCACAACACGGCTGAATAGGAGTGGTGTTTCATGGAGAACATTGGGTTGCTTTTAGTTAATGGGTTAAACAAATGGTGACGGTCACTCCTGGGTACTTCATGTAAAAGGCTATATGATATAGGATGTTATGTCTCTCAAGCTCATATGGCGGTCCTGCCCTGGGTAAGATCACACAAGACCCCCCCCCAACATAGTTGCCTCTGTCTGTAATTAGGCTTCTTTATGATGTCAAACAGGATTAAAGTGATTAAGGGATGGCCAATCCCTCCTCTTGGTGAACGCTGTACGCCTGTTAACAGTTATCAAAGAAATAACGGACCTCTGAAGTTGTGTCGTCACTCTGAAATAACAAACTCAGCAGCTGAACTTTGGTTTCTCTACAGGACAATTACCGCCATTTTCAAAAATCATGGTGGTGAACAAAATGTTTCAAATTCTATTCATGATACTGTACTGACAGTTTTTCTCCACATTCACTAGATCCCAGAGAAGGGGTTGGATCTCTGTGTGCTGGGTGACGGGCGGAAGTGGCAGTTCTCGTAACAGTACAAACAGCCACTTTACTGTCAGTTCACCATCACTTTTATTAGCAACTGGCACTGAATCGCCACTTCACTGCCACCTTTATTAGTGACCAGCACTGAATCACCACTTTTACTAGTGACCAGGACTGAACCACCACTTTTACTAGTGAGCAGCACTGAACCACCACTTTTATTAGTGACCAGCACTGAATCACCACTTTTACTAGTAAGCAGCACTGAATCACCTCTTTTACTAGTGACCAGCACTGAACCACCACTTTTACTAGTGACCAGCACTGAACCGCCACTTTTATTAGTGACCAGGACTGAACCACCACTTTTACTAGTGACCAGCACTGAACCACCACTTTTATTAGTGACTAGCACCGAATCACCACTTTTACTAGTGACTAGCACTGAATCACCACTTTTACTAGTGACCAGGACTGAACCACCACTTTTACTAGTGACCAGCACTGAACCGCCACTTTTATTAGTGACCAGCACTGAATCACCACTTTTATTAGTGACCAGGACTGAACCGCCACTTTTATTAGTGACCAGCACTGAATCACCACTTTTACTAGTAACCAGGACTGAACCACCACTTTTACTAGTGACCAGCACTGAACCGCCACATTTATTAGCCACTGGCACTGCACCACCACTGTGACAGTGCGGTGATGGTGAAGTGACAGTGAAGTGACAGTGAAGCGGCAATCCAGTGCTGGTTGCCAATGAAATGGCGGTGAAGAGGCGGTGCAGCGCAGGTCGCTGATAAAGTGGTGGTGAAGTGGTGAAGTGTAGGTCGCTGATAAAAGCGGCGGCGAACTGACAGTTGCTGCTAACAGTGACAGTAAAGTGGCTGTCATCTTGCATCACTTTACATTTACAGTTACAGCATTTAGCAGACGCTCTTATCCAGAGCGACTTACAAGAAGTGCTTTGTCAATCTAGAGAAAGTATCTTTGCTAGTTACCAATAGCTTAGAGAAAAAGACGGTCCTGAGCTCAGATACTGCTAGAAACAAGATGTCACTGCGGACCCCGAGAGAAAAAGAACCAGAGTTGAACGCAGAACTCTGTGCCATTCAATGCAATACAATAACAATAAGATACAATACAATAAACTACAATACAGAGTGCAGTACAATAAAACAAGTGCAGCTTATAATTCAGTGCTCATTTCAGTGCTGTGTAAAGAGACGAGTCTTCAGTCGGTGTTTGAAGACAGCGAGACACTCTGCTGTTCAGACAGCCAGGGGGAGTTCATTCCACCTGGGCGCCAGTACAGAGAACATTCTCGACGCTTGTCTTCCGTGCACCTTGAAGGATGGCGGGTCAAGCCGAGCTGTACTCGAAACTCGAAGGGCTCGTGTTACAGTTCGAGATTTCACCATTGCCATCAAGTAGGTAGGGGCTGGTCCATTTTTGGCTTTGTAGGCCAGCATTAGGGTTTTAAATGTGATGCGTGCAGCTACAGGGAGCCAGTGAAGGGAGCGCAGCAGTGGGGTGATGTGGCTGAACTTGGGCAGACTTTATCCAGTCACCAGTCACACAGTCACATTGTGGAAGATCCTGTGTGTTACAAGGTTGTTAAATGAGCTGAAATTCAAATATTGCAACAGGCATGCAACACTGCTGAGCAATGAGCTGACTTCAGAAGACTGGCAACCTTGCCAACTTACACAAACCAGACCTTGTAGCCTGCAGTTTGAACAGCTGTAAACATACATATCTATTTATATACATATACTCCATTAACATATCCTGCATTGTGAAAACATATTATGATATTGCATTTTTCCACATTGCCGAGCTCTAATGAGACATACCGATTTTACCACCTGTAAATTGCATTAATACAGCTGATAAAGTCATATTTACAGGTGGATTGTAACTCAGGATTGTACTTGAGTTCTCCAGAGAAAAAACGCAGACTTGATGAGTGTGAAAAAACACTCCTGGTGTATGAGGTTTATGTGCTTTTCAACGCAGCAAAGGAAAAGCAGGACCCAAACGGAGAGAAGTACACACCTCACGGAATACAGCATTGCACGGAGCCCCGCCGGTGACATCCTGTATAAATAAAAATAATGCGTGGCCACGGCTTAGTAAAGCGTGGGAATGAGATCCGAATACGTGGCCACGACTTAGTAAACCGTGATCTCATTCGCATGCCTTACAAAGTCATGGCCACAACTTAAGCATCTTATTCCCACGCTTTACTAAGTCGTGGCCATGCATTATTTTCATGTATACAGGAGGTCACCAGACGGGCTCCGTGCATCCGGGCTCCTCAGCATTGCCGGCGCTTTAGCCGGGACTTCTTTATGAATGGGGGCGATGGAGAGCGGAGGTCATTTGCATATATCAGTCTTAAAGGCACAGTAGCAAAATAACCTGTTTAATTCTACGGAATCAACGGGTCTTTGTGGAGAATTGCGTAAAATAGAATTACAATTGTGTGTAAACGTTATCAGTGGAGCTCGTGAGGGGAAAATAAAAATATAGGACGCGCAGGGCCCTTAAGGAGAGGGTCTGGCTGCAGCCATGCACCCTGAGCCTGACCCGCACTGCCGGCCTGGTGATGACGTCAGTGCTGCTCTGCCACGACCGTGTTTTTGTCGGTTTTATGAGGAAAAACAGCGAAACACGAACTGCTGGGCAGCAAGAGCTACACTGGGTGTATATCAGCGTTGCCATATCGATAAGAAGGTGATTAAATATAGAAACTTTCAAAATAAAAGCACAACGACCAGACGGGAATGTCGGCTCAAGAGTCCAGTGGCCGCTCTGGAGTCCAGTGGCGGCTCTATAGTCCAGTGGTGGCGCTTTACACCACTGCATTCCACGCTTTGCATTGGGCTTGGTGATGTAAGGCTTGGATGCAGCTGCTCGGCCATGGAAACCCATTCCATGAAGCTCTCTACGCTGTTCTTGAGCTGATCTGAAGAAGTTTGGAGGTCTGTAGTGATTCACGATAAGCTGTGCTACGCCCTTAAAAACATGGTCCTTTAGATTCTTTAGTAAACAATTAGAAAGAATGAAGACTCAAAGAGCTCTCTGCATGGTTAAAGAGTTGGAGAACGTGGTGTAGGTGGTTTTAAAAAAATGGGTCTATATAGAACCTTGAACACTCAACGATTGATGTAGAATGTGCTATAGATGGTTCCGTTCTGAAAAGGGTTCTATATAGCACCCAAAAGGGTTCTTCTCTTTTTATGATGTTGAGCTTTAACAATAGAAAACCCCTTTTGGGTGCTATATAGAACCCTTTTCAGAACGGAACCATCTATAGCACAATCTACATCAATCGTTGAGTGCTCAAGGTTCTATATAGAACCATTTTGTTCACTGAAGAACCCTTGAAGAACCATCCATCCATCCAGCCAGTTTTACAAAGACAGTTAAAACAAAATAACGTTAATGCTTTGCAGTTCTGCTTAATCACACACAGTAAAGTGGGCACGGATACATTTTGGGAGGAAATTTCGACTTTTTCCCCTCCGTTTTGTTAGCCTGCTTGCCTCTGCTCGCATTGGAGAAGTGGTTGTAATTGTGTTGGTGTGTGTTCAAAAACGTTCTAAACTCAGGTGTATTCTGGGTGGGAATTTGCCAAGATGGAATGTTTAAAGTACCCAGTGACCATGTCGAACGGTGAGAAGTGTCAGCTTGAGTTGTTCATTCATGTGGCAGTACACACTCTGCTTAAGTCACATGTCAGCAGGTATCAGATATTGGTATCGGTACATTTTAACATTTAAAAACCAACAAAAAAACCCCAAAGGTATAAGCACAGTATCTCCCCAGTGCTAGCACTGGCATCATTGCATCGCTAAAATTAGTCCTCACCTCAAAGAACTGTCCCTGTAGGAAGGGGTTGAAATCGATATCTTGCTCTTCTTCACCCCAGCAGCCACCGATTAGGCTGTTTCTGACCACAATACCCTCTCTTATTCGAGAGAAGGTGGAAGGCAATATCTCGTGAGCCACTAGCCACAAAGTTAATGCAAAACCTACAGTAAAAAAATTAAAAATTAAATTGCGTGTATTTTTAAAACTAAAACACAGTAATGAATTACATAAACAGAATTACACTCGCCACTAAATCTACAGTAACCTCCAGTTTTGCCTTGTATCTATATTCATTTTTCATTTGATCAACTCCACTTACCACACTTGTTTTTATGTTTTGTAGTTTTTATTAGTTCTACACGTACAGATTTTGTGCATAATTTGTTAGGCCCTCTATACAGTGTTCATCAATGGGCCACCCCAACAGTACCACCACAGACCATGCATTATTAGTATGGAAGATCATTCTCAGCACTGCAGTGTTGCAGTTCTGTGCCAGTGCTGGACTGAGAGTGGTCCACTAACCAAAATGTCCTGTGGGCAGCGTCCTCAGACTGCTGATGAAAGATTAGAGGATGACTAAAACAAACTGTGCAGCAACAGATGATCTATTGTCTCTGACTTCACATCTACAAAGTGGACCTACAAGGTAAATGTGGGTAATAGAGTGGACAGTGGGTAGACACAATGTTTAAACTCCAGCATTACTGCTGTGTCTGATCTGCTCATACCAACACAACAAGCACTAACATCCCACTACCACTTCAGTTCTGAGAATGATCCACTATATAAATAACTCCTGCTCTGTGGTGGGCCTGTTCAGGTCCTGACTATTGATGAATGAGGTAAAAGAGGCTGAGAAAATGAATGGTAAACATGGATACAAGGTGTACCTAATAAAGTGCCACCAAGTGTAATTTGTTTTTATACCATTAAGATGTGGAGTCATACATTCCATATATACACTATATACATGTAAGAACTGATATTTAACATATGATATTGTTGCTGACACAACCTTGTATCTCCATAAAGGCAACTTTAGAGGAGAAGGAGGAACCATTCTTAACTTGTCATGGAAGTTAATGTAAGATTTTGAACCATTTTTCTTAGTCTGTTCATCATAATATAACACAATGTCATGTCTAATTTGAGTTTTCAAATTATGCAAAGAAAAAGACAATAACGGAAATACAAGGTTATGTCACATTTGCAACGATATGTATCAAAACTAAATTATAATATTGTAATATAATATGGCTAATCCTAAATAAATCTAATCCTAAACATAATTTTAAAAAACTGTTCTGCCCTGCTAGTTAAAATAAAAATGAAAATTGCATTAATTGTATCTCTGTCATTTAAAACAAACAAATAAATGAATTAACTTTTTTTAATTAAAGTTTTTAGTGAATTTTGTTAACCCTAAAAATGAATACAAACACACATTTGCATGCGAACACACACACACACACACACACACACACACACACACACACACACACACACACACACAACTGTCAGCTCCATATGGCACCATGCCTCTAATGATGATGGTCCTCTTGAATGTCATTCCTCCAGGCATCATATCTGAATAGGGGATGCCCTAAACACACATAAAAGAATAAAACAATACCCTTTCCAGATCAGCCTAATAGGAACTCACAGTTCTAGTCGTGGTCCTGTTTTCAGACAATGTGGCAATAAAACTTTGGTTCTTGGGTGCACCTTAAACTTTCTACTGTTTCCCTTTGGCCCTTAAGCAAGGCAAGGTTACTCTGATGCTCTCTATTCCGAGATTATTATTATTGATGCAGAAATGGGTGTTTCTGTGCTGGATCTGTAACCTGTACCAATGGAGAATTTAGCTCAGCAGCTGTGAAAATACTTACAGGGTTGAAGATGGGCTGTAATCCCATTACCTGATGAGGAGGAGGGGGGGACAAAACAAAACAAAACAAAACAAAACAAAAAAATCAGTGTGAAATGATCTTTGGCGAAAGCAGCAGGTTGTGTGTTTATTAAAGGTTTGGGATATGGAAAAAAAGAAGTACAGCTTCATCATGAGATTTTAAGCCAAAACCTCCTTCCATCAGTGAGAGCATTGAAGATGGAACGTGGCTGGGTCTTCAAGCATGACAATGATCCCAAACACACCCCTCGGGCAACAAAGGAGTGGCTCCGTAACAAGCATTTCAAGGTCCTGGAGTGGCCTAGCCAGTCTCCAGACCTCAACCCCACAGAAAATTTGTGGAGGAAATTGAAAGTCTGTGTTGCCCAGCGACAGCCCCAAAACATCACTGCTCTAGAGGAGATCTGCAGGAGGAATGGGCCAACATACGAGCTACAGTGCAAACCTGGTGAAGACTTACAGAAAACGTTTGACCTCTGTCATTACCAACAAAGGTTATGTCGCAAAGTATTGAGTTGAAATTTTGTTATTGACCAAATACTTATTCTCCACCATAATTTACAAATAAATCCTACAGTGTGATTTCCTGGATTTTTTTTCTCATATTGTCTCTCACAGTTGAAGTGTACCTAAGATGAAAATTACAGACCTCTCTCATCTTTCTAAATAGGAGAACTTGCACAATCAGTGGCTGACTAAATACTTTTTTGCCCCACTGTATATAATTGAAATATATTAAATACACACAAAATATAGAGAAGACATGCACAAAATATAATGAAATATACACAAAATATAGAGACAATATACACAAGACACAGACAGTGTACATTTTAAAGTAACTTGAGTGACTGTTATTGTCCTTTAAAGTGACTTAGTGTTAAGCGGTTATTGTCCATAACAGAGATGTTATGACCATAATAATGCTGACAGAGTGACTGAGTGAAATGGTAACTGGGGAACGGTAAATAGTAACTGGGAACAGCTTGTTCAGGTGCCTGACAGGCTGTGGATAGAAACTCTTCATTAGCCGGGTTGTTCTAGCCTGTATGCTGCCTAATCTCCTGCCTGATGGCAGGATGGTGAACAGGCCGAGCGCTGGGTGACGCCGTCTGACCTGATCTTTTTGATCTTCCTGAGGCAGCAGGGCTGGTAGACGTCCTGTAAGGCTGGTAGTTTTTTGCCTATGATGACTTCTGCCGTCCTCGCCACTCCTTTAAGGGCCTTACAGTTACAGGTGATGCAGCTGCTGTACCAGACAGTGATGCAGCCCGTGAGGAAGCTCTCTATGGTGCATCAATAGAAGTGAGGATCTGAGGAGGCAGACCAAATTTCCTGAGCCTACGCAGGAGGAAGAGACGCTGATGAGCAGATCTCACGATAGTGTTGGTGTGGAGGGACCATGTGAGGGCATCAGTGAGGTGTACGCCGAGAAACTTCACACTGCTGACTCTCCACTTCGGCTTCTTTGACCAATAGGGGAGAGTGACCACCCCTCTGCAGCTTCCTGTAGTCCACAATCATCTCCTTTGTTTTGCTGATGTTGAGAGAGATTGTTGTCATGGCACCACTCTAACTGAGAGCTGACCTCGTCTCTGTAGGCTGTTTCATCTCCATCAGCGATGAGGCCTAGGATGGCGGTATCATCAGAGGAGGGGGCTGAGCACACATCCCTAGAGAGTCCCTGTGCTGAGAGTCAGTGTGGAAGAGAAGCTGGCATGCTCGTCAGGAAGTCCAGCATCCAGTTGCAGAGATGAGAGATCAAACCCAAGTTTGTGAGCTTAGACTTGAGTTTCGCCGGGATGATTGTGTTGAATGCTGAGCTGTATTCTATGTAGTGTGTCAGAGCAGTGTGTATTGTTCGTGCAATGGCATCGTCTGTGGATCTGTTGGAGTGGTATGCAAACTGGTGAGGGTCCATGGTAGCTGGAAGTGCTGAGCAGATATGAGCTTTGACCAGCCGCTCGAAGCACTTCATAACTGTAGATGTCAGTGCAAACTGCTCTGAAGGATCTTACCACCTTAGACAGGAGAATGGCTAGACTGCAGCTCTCCTCATCTACTGGGAGTTTCTCAGCAGGTGAGGTGTCAGTTGCCTCAAAACAAGCATCTGCAAGTGAGGAGGAAGAGCCCATTTCACAGATCACACCTACTTTGTAGTCAGTGATTGTGCACAGGCCACTCCATATACGTCTGAGATCAGAGTCAAGATAGTTGGATTACATTCTGTCCCTGAAGCCCCTTTTGGCCAGCTTGATGATCCCCTGAAGGTCATATCTGGCCTTCCTGTAACTAGTTGTAGGCAGCAGTCCAAGCTCTTCGGCCCGAACCTCAGCATTGATCCAGGGTTTCTGGTTGGGAAATGATCTGAC
The DNA here is from genome assembly GCF_015220715.1 of Pygocentrus nattereri. Lineage (NCBI taxonomy): Eukaryota > Metazoa > Chordata > Actinopteri > Characiformes > Serrasalmidae > Pygocentrus > Pygocentrus nattereri. Next base: position 7,838,574 of record NC_051226.1, read on the forward strand.
ATTGATTTTTGGTACAATGTCTTCAGTGCATTTACTGATGTAGTTTGTCATGGAGTCAACGTATTCATTGATGTTGGTACCAGCTGAACATCTTCCAGTCTGTGGATTCAAAGCAGTCTTGAACTGTGAAGATGGCCTCCTTCACTGATCTGAGAACTGGTTGTTCCTGTTTAAGTCTTTGTATGCAGGCAGGAGAAGAATAGAGGTGAGATCATCTTTGCTGAAGGCAAGGCAGGGGAGGCATTTGTAACTGTCATTGATTATGGTGTAGCAGCGGTCAAGAGTCTGTTCTCCTCGGGTGGGAAATTTCATGTGCTGGTAGTATTTGGGCAGAACCTTCTTCAAGTTTGCCCTGTTAAAATCCCTGCCACAATAAAAGCAGCCTCAGGGTGAACGTTCTCAAGTCCACTAATGGTCTTGTACTAAACTTCCAATTTACGTGACTTATCTGCCTGAGGTGGGATGTAGACGGTAGTGAGGATGACTGAGCTGATTTCAGTGTCTGGAAAGCAGTGACTGGCAAGAACCGCTACTTCTGTTCCCCACTGAGAGTTTAACACATACCCCTCCGCCTCTGCCCTTACCAGAGTCCAGAGTCCAGTCCTGGCGGCAGGTGGTGAAGCCGGCCGGTGTGATGTCATTGTTGGGTATTTCCACGGAGACCCACATCACTGAGCGCTAAAATGCAACAGCTCTCGATGTCGCACCAAAACCTGATCCGCACGTTCAGCTCGTCTATTTTGCTCTCCAGCGATTGAACATTTGCAAGCAGAACACTTGGAACACAAGTCCATCTTAAGGGATGATCGGCTGTTCAAAAGAGTTTGTCGATCATACTGAATGAACCCAAAAGCAGTTTGTGCAAAAAACTCAAAGAAACTGTAGAGCTTACCTGGAGCTCTCACCAGCACGGCCATTCTACGGCGCACCGGAACTGGAAGGAGCTTTCTAGGCCTTCAGATAGTAATTACAATTAATGTTTATTGAGTATAATTATCATGCTTGTTGTGTTTAAGCTCTGCAAGTATTGTAGGTATTTTCTTATTTAATTGTTAAGTTTTGGTTGGAAACAAATGGTTGCATTCTTAAAACGGATAGAGATGCATCCAATCAGGTTTTTTTCCCTCTGTGTTAGCTAGGTAGACGCAACCAGACAAGCTCTCATGCTGGGACTTCAGTAACCTGACTAATATGTCACATTCAGATTAATCAATAATGTAATTAGGAAGTAACAAAAGGAATCACCCAGTGACATTTTGGTTTACAATAAGTAAGATCAATTTTGAAAAATGATGAAAAGATAAAAAGGTCATTTTAGGCTTTCTAGAGGTCCAAGAAACAAAAGAACAAAACTCACTTTGAGTGTGGATGGTAGCCTGACCAGTGCATTATAATCAGTTACATTTACAGCATTTGGCTGATGCTCTTATCCAGAGCGACTTACAATTTCGATCATTTTTTACAGAGGTAGGCGAAGGTGGTGTTAGGAGTCTTGCCCAAGGACTCTTATTTAAATAGCAATAGCTCTATGTTAGTCTTTACTGAAAAAAGTCACTATAAAATTGCTTCAAGCTTCAAATTTCCTTGATTAATCTACAACAGCCAAAAAATGTTAATGTGAATCGGCATTAGCTTAGCACTGACATACGACTAGAATTTCATAGATGTGCCAGTAGATATTAGCATTATTGGAGAGGCATTTCTTATATTTTGAGTTTTTGCATTTATACAGGCATGTATAACAGCTACGGTTTACCACTACTGACTTACATCCATCCACTTCACTTACAGTTACCGGGAACAGCTACAGGACAGCTTTGACCTACACAACAAAGCAAGACCATGAACTTCAACAAAACGTTTCTTTCACAGTTTTAAACTTTATGACTCGTTTAATCTCTCACCCCAGTGATGTTGATGGTGTCAACGGACACATCGCCCCCGATTTCAAGGGCACACACCCTCTCCGGAGGCATTCTGTGCTGGAACAGGTAGAAATTTTTCCCATTTACGGTTACCTGCCGGGGCACAAAAGAGCATGTTCATGCTATTCTGTGAGCTCCATCAAACCTACTGCCAGAAATGTTTGTGATTGACTGTACTGTTTACCACCAACACATCTACACTGCATGTTGTAGAACAAGTGATGTCTTAGAAAAGCAACTCTTCAGACCTGATAGCCCTCGTTGTTACGACGATAATCAGCTCAAAATGATGTCCCTTGTGAAAAGGCAGGTGTTTGACTTTCTCTTCACCTTCCCATGAGCCATTTTGGAAAGCATTAAAGACCACTTTGTCCCAGAGGTCAACACGAGGGTTCAGATGAAAAGCAATGTCGCATCCAAAACTCACCACACAGCAGATTCACATGAAACCTTTAAAGGCCAGTAGAGAGGGAGACAATTATTTACTGCCAAACACGGACACTGATAAAGAAAACTCATTTAATTCTGACAAACATAAGTGTATATTACCAGCCTGGCGCTGGCAATCATGCGCTTTTCTGCTTCCAATACTAATCGTGGTTTGGATCACATGTTCCTGTGTAACAGGCTTTACAACGATCAGGCTGAATGAAACCAAGATAATTCGGTGAGGTTCAACAGGCTACTGATAACTGACTTATGAGGCCTGAATGAATGCAAGTTCAGTAGTTTCTTCTGAAAATGTTTCTTACCAGCGTCCGGCTCTCGATGAGATATCAAAAACCAACTGGACCACCTTTGAGCACAGATCGTGAATAATGAAACCTTTGAGAGACCATGTATGGCATGTGTGGTTTAAGGACATATGGACTCCTGACATGGTGAATAGTGATCTAAGGCGTGTGCGCATCTCATGAAGCTTCTGACACACATGGTTCTTGTGATGATGTTGCTTTCACAGGCAGTTTGGAACTCTGTAGCGAGTGATACAACAGAGGATAGCTGATTTTTACATTTTTCACTTCGGCTCTCGGTGGCCCTGCTCTGTGAGTTGGTGAGATTAACCACTAGCTGAGCTGCTACTGCCCACAAACAGACTTGTGGCAAAGGTGGTATCCTATGACAGTGCCACACTTAAAGTTCAGTATGACTCATTCTACTACCACTATTTGGATATCGCTGTTGACGGAACAAAACCTCATATCTCCACTTTTGTTGTTTTTCAGTTTTTGACATAATTTGAAAATGCCTGTTTACATTGTTTTAATTTCATGATGAATGGATCAAAAGAAATGCCCCAAAACGACTTGGAAAAAAATCTAGTTTTGTTGACTTGCATTATAAGTAAAGTAGGTTTTTTCCTTCTCTTGTGAGGCCACCATGGATAGGACCAACAAATGGGATACGCTAAAGAACATACATGCAGATCTTTAGACCTCAGGTTCTATGTTCTGTATGCATTATATTTCTGTAAATAGCTTTATGTACTAAGAATTTCCAAAATCTCAACCTAAAATATTTAGCTCTTTACAAAATGTGAATCAGTTCTGGTTTTTCTTGATGTGTCTACAAAGTCGGGGAAGTTTTATCCTGAAAATGTATGCAAACACACTTGCATACGCACCCTTTGTGGATATTCTACACCTAGTAAAGTTGAAAATGAAAATAGCAGAGATACCAAAAATAGACAGGTACTCACTGGGTTCTAGATAGGCTGATAGCCTGGTGGAGCTAAGAAGGCCATGTTACTGGTAGGACATGGTACTGTCTGACAGAAGGACATGGTACTGTCATGGTACTGTCTGACAGAAGGACATGGTACTGTCATGGTACTGTCTGACTCTTCAGACAAGGGCCAAGCAGGAGAAGGGCAGTAGGGTAAACAGCAGCTGAACAGAGACAATATCAGTAGCGTGATCTTACAGCCAGGCCTAAAGGCAGGGGTCCTACCAGATAATCCGGTTCCGGTGTGAGTGTACACGGTGCGCGTTTGGCTACTTGTACTCGCCAGTGTTTTGTTTTTGCTTTGCTTTTCTTGTGCTTGCTTTTTCTTTCCTTTTTCAGGACTTTTGGTACACATTCCAGTTTTGGTGGACTCACCTCTCTATTTTCACCTTGCAAGCTGAATCTTGCTACGTGATGATGCCTACAACACACCTGCCTCTCACCTGTGCGGGCCCTCCTCCTCCTCTTCTCCGAAGAGGGTATTATTTATTTATTTATTCATTTTATTGATTTGTGCATACTTAATACAGTTCAACAAATGTAAACAAAAACAGCAGTAGGTCAGTTTCAAGACAAAAAGCAAACAACAACAAAAGGAAAAAAAATCAAAGTAACAGGGGATCTATGACATTTCTCATTCTCCACCTGTCGAAAATTGACCAAGGTGTGTATGTAAGTGTTCAGATCTGAGTAAACCCGAGGAGGGTCTCTTCCCCGAGGCTCACCTCTCCTGTGGTGGCAGAGGGCATGTGCACGTGACGTCACGGCGGCTAAAAGTGGGTGCATGCGTGTCTGCAGCCAGACTGCGTTGCTTAAAGTTGAGATTACCAGTCGTTGTGAGACACCACGGCCAAAAAATCGATAAGTAACCCGGCGTGTCTTTCCACGCAGCTCCAGCAGCCAAGGATCCCAGAGTCACGTGACTGATCGATGGCCAGGGTGTTTTGCACGCCCCGTGTCGCTCGCAGTGATTGGCCAACGTTGCCGGTTCACGTGAACACGGAGTGATCGAGAGTCTCCACGGAGTGAAATGCGGCGATGGCAAGCGCAGAGCGACGGTTAGTGCGGGGCAGAGGAAGAGCTGCAGGTCGGCGAGCTGCAACCTCCACCGGCACCAGAGCGGCTGAAACAGGACAGAGCAGCCCCAGCCAGCCGCTTCATATGCGGTAACCGAAGGTGAGCTGCGGCGCCGTTTGGCGCGACTTGCAGGCGGATGTTTGTTCTCCAGCTTTGCCGGTCGCCAAGTGGAGCTCATGTGCCTGGAAAAGGAACCGCAGAAGAGCTTCAGCGACGTGGTTAAACTTCTCCGAGTGCTCTGAAAGATACTGGCTAACGGTAAAACCCAGGAAGAGTGGCTCTGTTCTGGTGTGAACTGTAGCGTAAAGTAATGAATGAGACGAGTTTCATCTCAAATGCTTTTGAAGGAAACTTGGAGAAAGCAGACTGAACTTCTGTGAGAGCCTCTGAAACTAGTTCTCTACGCTGGGAGCCGCTGCTGGGCCTCTTGTTTACGTCTACAGTGACAGGCTTTGGGTTTGGGTTTGGGGCGCTAGGCTGAACCTTGGTGTCCAGAGGGTCTGCCAGATTAGTCTAAAACGTGTCTCCAGCCAGGTCCTGGAGGCCCACTGCCCTGCACTTTTCAGTGTTTTCCCAACCCCCAACACACCTGATGCAGCCAGTCAGCTCATTAACAGCCCATTATGGAGTTAAAATGACTTTACTGCTTCTCCTGCTTAAACAGTGTGCAGGGTGGTGGGCCTCCAGGACCAGAGCTGAGGGAAACGCATACCCAAGAGTTTGGGTTTTTCAACTAAATAATAGCTCAAGGAGAAACTGCAACGAATAACTAAGCTGAGGTAGGGGGGGAAAGGAGCATCCAAGTCCAGAAAACGCTAAAAATACTCAGTTCCCTGTAAACTATAAAGCTGCAGTGGAACATCTTAGTAGGCCTACACCCAGCATCTGAAAGCATAGGACCAGATAGAGCCAAAATAGCCAGTTAGAAAGTAAAGGTGAGTGATTCTGATTCTGCAAAATCAATAAAGGATTTTGAGTTTCCACACATAAAATATCCATGTTTAAAAAAAGGTGCTGTGAGGAAAAGTAAGCCATTCTCATTTTACTTAAGCAGGTGAGTAAATTACTCTTCTCTACAGCGTCTTATTGTTTGTGCAAGTCTGTGGCATATGGTGTAATGATATTGTGCAAATGGCTTTATCTTTACAGCTACTGTTCGTAGTGACAAAGCAGCAGTAACCAGGACTCTGACTCAAAATCCAGCGACTAGGAGTTTGGCTGTTTACATAGCACAGTGTGAACACCAGGGGGTGCTAAACATTGTCTGCATATCTCTTCCTTTACATTTTGTAACAAGCGTCTGGCCACCCTGCGCCTCCCAGACTGAGCTACGCTTGTATGACCTAATGTACTTCTGACCTGCTTGCTTTTAGCCTTGGTAACTTGCAGTTGATGTTTAACAGATTGCATCAGCTGTGTTTGTCCTAACCCTCATTCCGAGTGCTTATGCAAAGACCATGCAGGGTTTAAACGTTTGCCGCAATTTTATTTCATTGCGCATGCTCTCTTAAACCAGTGGCTAACCATTGCGTTGTTTCTTCACTTTCAGTGCATGCGGCTCTTGCGACCGTTTCATCATGCCTGTTGAATTGGCTTTGCCGGTCTTCCTGTCAAACGAGGAGTTCCAGAACAGAAAGACGTCCAAGTACAAGAGATCCCTGCGGCCGTGCCTGCTCTCGAGATCGGTTCCTTCGCTCAAATTTCACTCTCCTCTCCAGACGTCCGAACTGAATGAGGTGAACGTGTCTGTGAAGGCACACGGCAAGGCCAAAAAACAGGTGTCTTTTGCCGACCACAAGGGCTTGGCCCTCACTATGGTGAAGATATTCTCTGAATTCGATGACCCTGTTGATGTCCCGCTAAGCGTTCGACAGCTTTTCACGTCTACGCTTATGGTGTCCGAGGACGAGAACATGCTGATGCTTGACTTTACCCAGCCGTCGGCAGATTATTTGCGGTTCCGTCAGCGTATAGAGGAAGACTTTGTTTGCCTTGAAAACTGCATGCTGAAGGATAGGGCGATGGCGGGCACCGTCAAAGTCAAAAACCTTTCGTTTGAGAAGTCTGTTAAAGTGCGCCTCACATTTGACACGTGGAAGAATTACACAGATGTAGATTGTCAGTATGTCAGGGACACTTACACAGGGACCGACCGGGACACGTTCTCTTTTGAGGTGGATTTACCTGAGCAGGTGCCACCACACGAACGAGTCGAGTTTGCAGTGTTCTATGTGGTGAATGGTGTCACATACTGGGATAGCAACAAAGGGAAAAATTACAGAATCATCCACTCATCGCTGAAGAAGAGTTCGATTGACCTGAGCACTGGCCATCAGCACTACGGTATCAGTGACTGTGACGTTCACTTCGACAGATATGGAAGCCCCAGGTGTTCTCACGGAATTTTCGCCGAGTGGCCGAGCTATGCTGGCTATGAGGATCTTGGCCCATATTACTGAATCCTCTTTTAGTGCTTTTGTCAGCCAGCACAGTTATCGCCTATGCCATTGGTTATATAGATAGTCTCTTGAGCTGTCGAAAGAAATCTTTAAAATCAAGACCAATGTCGGGTCCGTTTTTGAGAATGTATTAATGATTTATGTGACTCAAAAAATTCAACGAATATACCTCAGACACTTTCAGTAGATCAAGCTATATTTATTTTCTTACTGTAGTGAAATGCGGTGTAATTTTCTGATGATGTATTTTCCGCTTAAAGACGAGTTGCAAGACAACTTGTTTGTGTTGTAAAATATGAGCTCCTACACGTTTCAGCGCATATCAGTTTTCTTCCAGAAACGTAATGGAGATTGGATTGGCTTTGTGCCTCCAGTTCTGCTGCCTTTAAATAATGCATGTTTTCTATGGACTGTTAAATCATGCGTTCACTACACATGTGTGGAAACTGTTGACTGATGGATTAATTCTCTTGCCAAAACTTGAAGTCTAAGCCTGTCCTTAAATTTGGGTCTTCATTGACCGCAGGATGAGTGATGAAACAAACGCTGACCTGTTAGATCAATTTTTGTGTGTGTTCAGTTGCATAATCCACTGGGTTATGCAACACGTTACAGTTTAGTAGATACACTGGTTGGTGCATTGTTTGATTAAAACTTTTAATGTTGGCCTGTTTAGTGCATAGTAGATGCCGAAAAGTTGTTTTTATTTTTTTTTTTATTGTTAATGAAATCTGTAACTTTGTCTGATTTGCTGTATAGTTCATTGTGTCAGTCTTCCTTATGTGCATCAAATGATGTCAAGCATGAACTCACAATGTTGGTTTTGGTGAAGGGATGCACTTTGAATCAAATACCATTTGTCAATATTGTTTTGGGATATTGATGTTCAGTCGATGCTTTTTAGGGTTTTATTTTTCTATAATTAATGTTGAATAAAGAATAATGTAGTAAATGCACTGAGCTTTGCTTACACATGGTCTGCTTCAGTCTGTAAGTTTAGAAATGTTTGAACAGATTGAAAAGTTCAAGTCCATTTACAGGGCAAAGAGCAGATGATTTGTTGACCCCTTCACCTGGTCATAGCTTACTTTGACAGGATCAATGTAAAAAAAAAAAAAAAAAAGAATCAATGGAATAAACATGCAGTGTTTGTGCTATTTGTCAAGTTTAGGACTTGAGTAAAACAAATAAAATCTATTACAGTGTTTGGTAACATGCAGCTGTTTTTGGGTTCAACTATGGCAGTGGCATTACCTGCAACTTGGGTATTAGTTGCTGAATTATAATAAAAAAACTACAGCAAGTAAACAAGGTAGTCTGCTTAAATCAGTTGCCTGATTCTGCTACAGAAATAGTAATTTGTATTATTTTGCTATTTCAGATATAAATGTAATAATCCTGGTTGAGGCTACCTGGTTTAATTTTATTTATGGTAAAATATGCCACCGAGGTTATACTTAAAAGTTGCACTAATTATAAAATATTTTTAAAATGGAGCGTTTGAGGTTTTTTTTTTAATTTTCAGAAGGAAATCTCTTTGGCGTCATCGGTTTTAGGAGAGCGTAAGCGAAGACGCGGGCTTTTATTTTGAAAAGCAAACCCGGTTAGTACAGGCACTCTTTGCTAAGGGTTGCCTTAAATTTTACACTATTTGTTTTATTTTTCCTTCACGTAGAACGACATCACAGATTATATATATATATAATTATATACATTATATATATATATATATATATAAAATGACCACAAAATATATCCAAGTGCTGACTTGTACTTTGTAGTGCCGTCGCTGGGGAAACGGTGGGGCTGCTGTTGTGACAGGCAGCAGAGCGCGCCAAACAGCCATGAGCTACCGGCCTGGGCGCTGGAGTAAAGCTAGCAGAGCAAAGGGAATAAAACGTGGCCAATAATGGAGAAAAACGTCCAGGACGTCCTTCACAAACCTGAAAATCCAGAATCTGGAAGCGAGCAAGAGGACAGCGGCTTCTCTAATGTGAGTCCTCGATACGAGGCGGAGGTGAATTTGCTATTCGCTAGTTTCTCGTTCGAATTCTCCCGTTCCACCTTAAAAGGTGCAGCATTTACAGTCTGGCCAAGAGCTTACAACTAAAGCCAAGGCCTTCATACCTGAGGTGACAGGGTCTAAGAGCTGCCCCCTTTAAAGTGCAACGGGAAAACTGGAATAAGGAGCCGTTAAAATACGACAGAACATGGATGTAGTAGCTTCTCTGCTTCAGCTGAAGGCGTTAGTTAACTAGTTGACTAGGTTAGTGAGGTTAGGTTAACTAGGTTAGCTACACCGAGGTACAGTAACTCAGGTAAACATCTCTAAACAGTGCTGTACTTTGAAGCGCTGCTGTATAATCGCTAGGATGAGCCAGGCTGTTGTTGTTGGTAGGATATGTGCCTGATCTGTTTTGCTCTGAAAGACCTGGGGATTTTTCACAAAGCAGGATTTCTCAGTGAGCCAGATGGGCTCAGTGTCGTCAAGCCAGTCCAATGAAGCAGGAGCCAACGGACAGGTATTAAACAGCCCTCCAAACCCTCGAGTTACTCAGCTAAAGGAGCAGACCTGCTTTTTTGAAACAGTTTCTATAATGACTTTCATGAATTCCACGTTTTTCACTGGGTGGGACGTAAACAGAGCCATCCAGTGGTTTGATGTGACCTGGCACTTTGCAGACAAACTCACCGACTTCTGACTTTTTATACGCAATGCTGAAAAATTACTATTCTGGTTAAATAGTAGTATAAACATGTTTGGGTGTTATTTTGACTTACTTGGCTTTACATGTACTTCTCTGCCTTGAATGGCTTTAAAAGTCTTCTCTCAAAACCAATCATAAAATAATGGTACAGGCATCAGGCCATGTATTAGTGATACTTCAGTGTCATAACTTTCTGTGAGGGAGCTCTTGGATGCGTTTTGTCTAGAATGCATTTCACATCAAACTGCTCTGAAGACTTGGTTTACCGTTGAACCATTTGCCAGTTAATCCTGTTGGTGTGATGGTACATCTTTTTCCTACCGTTTAGTCTGAACAGAAAGACGACTCTTGTGGAGAAGTAAGCCCTCCATCTAAGGCAGCCCATGGGGACTTCAGTGATCCTGTATATAAGGAGATTGCACTCGCGAATGGTGTTATCAACCGGATGACCCGGGATGAACTACGAGCCAAATGTACCGAGCTGAATCTTGACACAAGGTAAGACGGATATTCTTTTTCACATCGCCTGTGAGCTCAGGTGGTTTTGATCTACATAATAAACCTTCTTCTGCAAGCTGTGCGACAATATTACCTTCAGTTGGACTACTTGTTATTTCCATCCTTGTATTTTTCTATCTGTGGTTTGGTAGAGGTGTGAAAGATGTTCTGAAGAAGCGCCTTAAGAATTACTACAAGAAGCAGAAACTGAAGCAGTCGGCAGCTGCTGGAGGGCCCGGTGACTCGTACTATGACTACATCTGTGTGGTGGACTTTGAGGCTACCTGTGAAGAGAGTAATCCATCAGATTTTCTTCATGAAATCATCGAATTCCCCATGGTCCTGATCGACACGCACACCTTGGAGATTGTGAGTTGGTGAGGGTGAATGCTTGCATGCGGGTGCTATGCTGAAAATGGGCATCTTCAACCCAAGTATTGCAAACTGTGTGAAGTAACTGTATGAAATGATGGTGAATATCAGTGAAACGCTATATAACTTATTTAAATACAGTAGAAATTTTTGTACATTTCAGTGTGGCATCCAAAGACTTTATACTACTATAAGCATATGTGACATAGCACTCGTAACGTTCTTGAACTTAAGTGAACCAAAAAGATTATGTAATCTGAAAAGCAGGCAGCCGGTTAAAAAAAAAAAAAAAGACGCATAGTTGACAGGTAGGCCTATTTTCACATGGGACAAACTGTGCAAATAAGTCTGAGAGCCAGTGGAGAGCAACCACAAGTTACCTACCGAAATGCTAAGAGCTGGAATATTTATTTTAAACGTCTTTTTTAAAAAAAATATATATTCCTAGGAACATACAACGGAGCTCATGACCAGTTATGAGGAAAATCAGCCACACTGAAACATGTGACTAAATACAGGGTCATCAGAGATCATCCTTCATTTAATTTCCATCAAAATGGCCAGTAAATTGGCCATTAAATGCAAGGAGAATGTTTCTGAGGAGATTACGTACAACATAATCAACTTGCATATGAAAGGGGAATGTCAAAGAAATATAAGTGAAAAACAGGATTTTTCAAAACAAGAGCTAACTAATTACTTAGGTAGACAACCATGCAAGATCTGGTGGACCAGTGATTCCCACCCTTGGTCCTGGTGGATCACCTGCCCTGTTCATTTGTTGTGTTTGCTTACTCTGAAACGCTCAGTTCAACCCAGGAAGGACTCGCTAACTAACGTTTTAGTTGGATCAGGAAAGCACCAAAATATGGAGGAGCTGGGTTGGGATCCGCTGTGCTAGACCACCAAAACCTTCAACCGCAGATGCAGCACTTAAATCTTTTATGTTTAAGAGGGAGGAGAAATTCAAGCTCCTCTGTTACTTCAGATCTTAAAAAGTAATCCATGCTTCTACAGTGTAAGGACAGCTTAATGCTATAAGCCCGAAAGGGTGTGGAGCTGTTAAGAAGCTGTTGCCGAGGAATGGCAATAGACACACAAGGAGAACAAAATCGGACAAAGAAGCTGCAGGTCTTCTCTGAACAATGGACTGATCACCCCAGAGTTCGGACCTCGGCATCTCTGAATGTGCTGATGAATGCACTTTCTACTTTTTATGAGTAATTAATGTCTTAGACGGAACTGGCAAAACAGTTTCTTTGAAAAAGTGAAAGCTAAATTCCTGAAAAGAACGGAAGATGAAATCAAAGCCAAATAGTGGATGCGCTGAATACCGGAAAATGTGATATTCTGCTTATTTGTAAACTCTTATGCAATTTTCTCTTAGGTATAAATAATATTTCTGCTTGTAATTAATGATTTTGGGTCATAAATGTTTTTTTTTTTGTTTGTTTTGGGTTGAATTAAATGTAGGGTGGTCTTTGACCTTTGCACAGTGCTGTGTCTGTAGGAAAGCTGTATGTGTAAAGCTTTTGTTGTTGTCTGTGTGATTACAGGTAGATTGTTTCCAAGAGTATGTGAAGCCTGAATTGAACCCACAGCTTTCAGATTTTTGTATTGAGCTAACGGGCATAGCGCAGGTATGTCTGGTGAGGTTTCCAGTGTAAAGGTAGAATTGTATGATGTCTTGTGTGTTTCTGTTCTGGAGAACTAAAGTCACCTTGATCTTTATCTGTAGCAAAGACCTCGTTTTGATGTGCAGCATGTCAAAAGCTTCATTTTGTAATTCTTAAGATATAAAAAATATATAAACAGTAGTTTCTTTATTCCCATATGAACAATAGTTTCTTTTTTCCTTATTTTCTTTCCCTAGGAAATGGTAGATGAGGCAGATATTTTTCCACGTGTTTTTCGCAGAGTGGTTGCCTGGCTGCAGGAGAAAGAGCTTGGCACGAAGTACAAATATGCTCTACTAACAGACGGGTAAAGCGCATCACTGTTTGAGTTTATTTGCTATTTTGTCATGTTTTGCCATTAGGTACTATAAATTCTGTAAGGCTTCATTTAATAAATAGTACAACCCCAATTCCAGTGAAGTTGTGACGTTGTGTAAAACATCAATAAAAACAGAATACGATGATTTGCAAATCCTTTTCAACCTATATTCAATTGAATACACTACAAAGACAAGATATTTAATGTTCAAACGGATAAACTTTTTTGTTTTTTGCAAATATTCCCTCATTTTGAAATTGATGCCTGCAACATGTTCCAAAGAAGTTGGGACAGGGGCAACAAAAGACTGGGAAAGTTGAGGAATGCTCAAAAACACCTGTTTGGAACATTCCACAGGTGAACAGGTTAATTGGAAACAGGTGAGTGTCATGATTGGGTATAAAGGGAGCATCCCTGAAAGGCTTGGTCATTCACAAGCACGGACGGGGCGAGGTTCACCACTTTGTGAACAACTGTGTGAGCAAATCCAAGTCCAACAGTTTAAGAACAACGTTTCTCAACGTGCAATTGCAAGGAATTTAGAGATTTCATCATCTACAGTCCATAATATCATCAAAAGATTCAGAGAATCTGGAGAAATCTCTGCAAGAAAGCAGCAAGTCAGAAAACCAACACTGAAAACAATAAAGTTTATCCGTTTGAACATTAAATATCTTGTCTTTGTAGTGTATTCAGTTGAATATAGGTTGAAAAACATTTGCAAATCATCGTATTCTGTTTTTATTTATGTTTTACACAACGTCCCAACTTCATTGGAATTGGGGTTGTAATATATTATTGTAATAGTAATATATTATTGTAATAGTAATATATTATTGAGGATCACTAGTTATTATCATATATTGTTCATCGCTCGTATGCTCAGTATGTTGCTCTCTTTTCTTAGGTCTTGGGATATGAGTAAATTCCTTTACACACAATGCCGTTTAAGTCGCATTCGGTACCCTCAGTTTGCCAGAAAGTGGATCAACATTAGAAAGTCCTATGCAAACTATTACAAGGTATTTTATGTTGTTTACCTTTTGTGATATTTGTATAATATGAATAGAAGAATAATGGATAGCGGTAACTGTCCTGTTTTGTTCCACAGGTGGCCCGCAACAAGACAAAACTCAGCTGCATGCTGGAGAATCTTGGCATGAAGTATGAGGGCCGACCCCACTGTGGTCTTGATGACTCACGCAACATTGCGCGCATTGCCATCCACATGCTGAAGGATGGCTGTCAGCTGAGGGTCAACGAGTGCTTGTATGGAGGCGAGCCACAGAGCGTGCCCATTAGTGCACCTTTGGAAGGAGCCCCGCCTCCTCAGAGGCCCAAAAGCAGAGACTAAAGACATATTTCCCAATGACCTTTGATTTCCCAAGGCCAGCGGTAAGCTATGGAGATCACATTGTCAGGGAAGAACTGCTTTGTACACACTGGTGGTGCTGGGACCTCTGATGTTTTACCCCCTTTTTTCTAGTATTTTCTTTATTTAGATCACATAATGCTCAAAGTTCACCAATAGATTATGATCAAGAAAGTGGTCTGAACAAACAGCCTGTCTGTGTTTAGACTTCTGTCAGAAGCTGATCTGACTTTGTCTTTTTGTTTTTTTCAGTACATGCTTTGTAATCTATATCATACAAGTGTTATTTTCATCACCAGATGTGCACATTCAAACGCACGGTTTACTAACAACATTTGCTACACGCTGATTCCTCTGCTGTTTGGAAAGGTCCATTACTTGCACACCAATAAACTACAAATAAATTCCTGTTTTCATTTCCCATATTGTTTTGAACCACATGAAACCACTTCTGGTTTTGTCTTCTTCCTTTTATTTGCATTGCAGTTCAGGGTTTGCAAGAAAAAGGTTTTTTTTTCCAGTCAACACAGGTTTTATAAACACTGCTGAACTTTGCTCTTTTGGATGTAAAGTTTGGACACAGATCTTCTGGTTATCCAGCGTTTTGCAGCCTAGAGCTGGGGGACTTCACACCGCTCCAGCCAATGATTAGCATTGGCCTTGGTAAACTCAGGCTCATGTGCTCTTGTTCCAGAGCATCACATTCAATTGGCGCCTCTTCTATGGAGATTATACAGACTGTGTGTGTGTCAGTATGAATATAGTATTCTTAAAGGGTCCACATCCGTCTTTTTTCCTGCATTGTTCCCCCTGAAGTGTAATTGTGACAGTTGTGACATGTAATGTACCAAATGTGGTACAGGGTAAAAGGGGGATAACAAAGTATGCAGAGAAACAGGTGGGCTACAGTCTGTACTTGTACAACTACAAAGTGCTCGTACATCCCTGTAAGACCTGGTAATTCCTGTCCTGTGGGGGACATAAGTCCCCAAAGAATATTTCAGGAACCATATAAGTTACAGTGCTGAAACCTGGTGTGCCATATAAAGAACATCCTGGTCTTTCCACTGATGTGTCGTTTGTTGGGGTGTGTCATTCACAACAGAGAGTCTGCCTTTTCAAGTTGGCTGCCCTCTCAGAAACCACTGTGAGCAAGAGAAGTAGGTAGTTGAGGAATATGCATTTATTATGTTTCTGAAGCCTTTAGTTGATGCACTGTATTTCCAAAAGTATTGGCTTCTCTGGCTTCATACACATATGACATTGAGTGACATCCCATTCTTAATCCATAGGGTTTAATATGACGTTGGCCCACCCTTTACAGCTATAACAGCTTCAACTCTTCTGGGAAGGCTTTCCACAAGGTTTAGGAGTGTGTTTATGGGAATTTTTGACCGTTCTTCCAGAAGCACATTTGTGAGGTCAGACACTGATGTTGGACGAGAAGGATAGAACCCAAAGGTGTTCTATGGGGTTGAGGTCAGGACTCTGTGCAGGCCAGTCAAATTCTTCCACACCAAACTCACTCATCCATGTCTTTATGGACCTGCTTTGTGCACTGGTGCGCAGTCATATTGGAACGGGAAGGGTCCGTCCCCAAACTGTTCCCACAAAGTTGGGAGCATGAAATTATCCATAATCTCTTGGTGTTGAAGCTTTAAGAGTTCCTTTCGAGGGGCCGAGCCCAATTACAGTATTTTATTTTAAAATGACTGAAATTCTCAAACTTTCATTTTTGTGTGTTAAATCCAGCATATCTCAGGACGATATTGGAGCTGATAGATAATGAGTGTAGAAACAAGGATTTAATGTCATGGCTGACCGGTGTATATACTAACTCACATATTCAGTTAAAAATTGAGGACACCCAGTTTCCCATGATAAAGGCCCCAAATATAACATAACAGCATTTTCCAAAACTTTTATCCATGGTAGCAGATTCATCCCTGCCTTAATGGGATTCTGCCAGAGCCAGTTTATGAGTTGCATTATAGAGTATTTACATTTTTTATTTTTAGAGTATTGATATTATATTAAGGGCCTGGGTTCGATCCCCCAGCCGGGCGACCGGGGTCCTCTCTGTGTGGAGTTTGCATGTTCTCCCCGTGTCTGCGTGGGTTTCCTCCGGGTTCTCCGGTTTCCTCCCACAGTCCAAAGGCATGCAGTCAGGCCAATTGGACATGCTGCATTGCCCCTGGGTGTGAGTGTGTGAGTGACTGTCTGTGTCTGTCTGTCTGCCCTGCGATGGACTGGCGACCTGTCCAGGGTGTATCCTGCCTTCCGCCCGATGACCGCTGAGATGGGCTCCAGCACCCCGTCCCCATGACCCTGAGGGAGAAGCGGCTTAGAAAACGTGTGTGTGTGTGTGTGTGTGTGTGTGTGTGTGTGTGTGTGTGTGATATTAAATTTACATATTCACATATGCATCTTACTGTACTGTCACTCTCTGGTTCGGCCGGCAGGTGGAGCCAGCCGTCCACAGTTACTGTCCAACACGGAAAACATTTATTTCTCACGTTCCTTTGTGTACTTGGCTTTAACGAAACCTGTGGAGACACAAACAGGACTAAACTGCACCATTTCTGATTAAATGTGCTGCCGTGAGCCTCCCTGTCTAGAATTGAGTGAACATTTTATGTTGACAGCGCTGTCCTTATTAATATAAAACGTTAAAAAAAACTCAGAAACGCTTTGAATGCTTTTAATGTAGGTTATTATCAGTCAGTTTAGGGAGAATCTGGTACCGTTTCCTGCTGGAAAGCCCCGGCCGTGAGCTCCGGTTCCTCGGCGAAGGTGGGCGCGGGTCTCTGACGCAGCGAGGCGGGGCTGAGAGAGGAGGGAGGCGGGGAGGGAGAGACGGAGAGAGAGGGAGAGAGAGAGGGAGCAGCGCTCAGCCTGCTGCTTTTGTTTTACTCCTTTAAGCAGCTCCTTTGGCTGCTGGCGGACAGAAAGAGGCAGAAGGAGCGTCCGCGGCGCGGTCAGCCTCTGCCACACCCGTGATGAGCCCAGGCTGCGCTCGATGGCGCGGGGAGAGAGGATGTGTCCCGAACACAGCTGCACGGATGCGCTCGGCTTGTTTTTGTCTCAAGGTGGAGCTTACCTTCGTGCTATGCTGCTGAACGCTGCCCTCACACGGACCCTAATACCGAGCTCGGCTGTCCGCGAAGGAAGCAGAAGGGCCACCAGCATGCTGCCCGTTCAATGAGAACGACGCCAGGAGAAGAGGGGACGTGGCCGCAGCAGCACGATGGCTGAGAATGAGACTAATCTAAAGACAGCCAGATTATGGAGGGACGCTGCTTTGCGCTCCAGAAAGCTGAGGAGCAGTTTGCGCCATCTGACCCTCAGCACGAAAAACAGCCAGACCATTACTCTGCCCGAAGACATCAAGGAGATCGAAGTGCTCAATCTGGGTAATAACTCTCTCCAGGAGCTTCCAGAAGGACTGGGTTCTACCCTCACCAGGCTTCGCATCCTGATACTGCGCAGGAATAAGTTTGCAGCTGTGCCTTCTGCAGTGTTCCAGCTCAGTCAGCTGGTCGAGCTGGACATCAGTCACAACTGCCTGGGCCACTTCTCGGAGGACATTGATCTTCTGAAGGGGCTTAAAAAGCTCTGCATCAGCCACAACAAGATCCAGTACCTCCCCTCTCAGATTGGGACCCTGCAGTGCTTGGAGGAGCTGGACATCAGCTTCAATGAGCTCCATGATTTCCCCAGGTCCTTCGCACAGCTCAGGAGGCTCCGGACGCTCGATGTGGATCACAACAAGCTGCAGCGTTTCCCACCAGAGATCCTTGCTCTCAGTGACTTGGAGGAGCTGGACTGTTCCGGCAATAAACTGGAGGGCCTCCCAGGTAATATAATGATGCTCCAATCCATCAAAATATTGTGGCTGAGCAGCACACACCTCTCTTCGTTACCTGAGACCTTCTGTGATCTGCAGAATCTGGAGAGCTTGATGCTCGATAACAATCTCCTCACAGCCCTGCCACAGTCCTTTGGGAAAATGCAGAAGCTGAAAATGCTTAATCTCTCGTCCAACTCCTTTGAAGATTTTCCTCAGGTTATCCTCAAGATCACTAGTCTGGAGGAGTTGTATTTGAGTAGAAACAGGCTGTCTTTTCTTCCAGAGGAAGTGGGCCAGCTGTCTAACCTTGCCAATTTGTGGCTGGACAATAATAGAATAACATTTCTCCCGGACTCTATCGTGGAGCTGGAGAAACTGGAGGAGCTGGTTTTACAGGGTAACCAAATTGCCATCCTTCCAGACAATTTTGGAAAACTTGCCAAAGTCAACATTTGGAAAGTTAAGGACAATCCTCTTATACAGCCTCCATATGAGGTGTGCATGAAGGGGATCCCTTATATAGCTGCCTATCAGAAGGAGCTTGCACACTCCCAGCCTGCTGTGAAACCAAGACTAAAGCTTGTTTTGATGGGGCAGAGAAACGCAGGAAAAACTAGGCTCAGGCAATGCATTGTAAGCAAACCGCTGGATGCTAAGACGATACCTGGAGCGAGGGGGATAGATGTGACTAACTGGGTAGCAGATGCTAACCGCAGTCTTACATTTATAGTATATGATTTATCAGGGAAGCAAAACTATGATCTCATCAAACCGTTTTTCCTCTCACCCGGAGCGCTGTACATCTTGGTGGTGAATTTAAAGTCATACACCTGTAAGAGCTTCTACTCCAGTGTAGGATATTTCCTCCACCTGCTCAGTGCAAAGGTGCCCCATGCAGTGGTGTGCATTGTGGGCACCCACACTGATCTCTGTGACGATAGCGAGCTGGAGGAGAAGTGCTTGGACATCCACATGCAAATCTCCCTCCAGGAGAAGAGGGACATTGACTGCCTGCAGATGCTTGCTGTACAGGTGGACCAGGCCCTGGAGCAGGGCTATGATGTTAGGGCGTCTAGCCCTCATGTACTCTTTTATGGAGTCTCAGACAAGAACCTAAGACGCAAGAAATCCCAGCTGCAGTACATGCTCAACAATCGGCTGCAGATTTTGTCGCCGGTATTTTGCGTCAGCTGCATGGAGGCACAGAAGAATATTCAGCGCTTGAAGGAAAAGCTCATGTCGGTTGCTGATCATCGTGAGATCTTTCCTAACCTTCACCGGGTGCTGCCAAAGTCGTGGCAGATGCTGGAAGAGCTCCACTTCAAGCCGAAGGACCTGTGGCTTTCATGGTGGGACTCAGCCCGGCTGGGCCTTCAAGCAGGACTGACGGAGGACCGGCTGCAAAGCGCCCTCTCGTACCTACACGAGAGCGGCAAACTGCTGTACTTTGAAGACAGCATCACGCTGAAAGAATATGTCTTCCATAATCTGCCACGGTTCATCGCCATCTTGAATGTTTTCTTTCAGAAGGACCTTGCAGCAATGCTGGAAAAGCTCCATTCTGAAGGGGAGGGTGGTGATAATGCTACTGCCTCCCAAATGCAGCAACATGTGGAAGGCTTTCTGCTGCATGGCCTCCTGCCATCCAACGTCATCCGCCTGCTCCTCAAACCTCTCGTGCAGACGCAACAGGACTTGCACCTGATCATGGAACTGTTGGAAAAGATGGGGGTTTGCTACTGCGTCAACAAACCCCGCAGCAAACCGTTAAATGGAGCCACTGTCTTGTACAAGTTCCCCAGCCTAGTCAGCAGCGAGGAGGCCCATGCTGAACCCTGGATGAACGGCGGCTCGTTGATCCCTGGTCAGTTCTTCTCTGTTGAACAGCTACAGATTGAGTACAGCTTTCCTTTTCTTATCCCCCCTGGACTCTTCGCACGGTACAGCGTGCAAATCAACAATCATGTGGTGCAGCGCTCTGATGGAAGGCATTACATCTTTGCCTACCGAGGTAAAGTGCCTGTGATGGTGAGTTACCGTCCCTCTCGAAACAGACTGCAGCCAGAGATGCTTGCCATTTCTAGCCATGCGTCTTTGCCAAATATCTGGACAGCTTGGCAGGCCATTACCCCTCTGGTGGAGGAGCTGAATGTCCTTCTGCAGGAATGGCCTGGTCTGCATTATTCTGTTCATGTCCTGTGTTCCAAGTGCCTGAAGAGAGGGTCACCCAACCCACATTCCTTCCCAGGTGAGTGAAATTGCTTGTATTTTTATTTATTTCCATCATCCTTTACTTCATTTCAGATAGAGTTGTTTATTATGGCAAGGCAAAGCTCTACTGATGGCAGTGGGCAGTGTTTATATCTTTGTTTTGATTGTTCGCTTCTGGCTGCCATTAGCTTCAAGAGACTCCACACATCCACACTGATGAATAAACCCCACCAATGCATGTCACATATTTTACCAGCAGCGCTGTCTCAATGTTGATTACTAAATTTTGATAATTATGTTATATGTAATAGTTTTATTACTATAGTAATTAGTTTTAGTGTTATTGATAGGAGTAAGGTTGAGCTTCAAAACGTTAGTCCTAAATTATATTTACCAGTGCAGATAAAGGTAAAATTTGCTTTTGCTTCAGCTCAGCAGTTTAGCAATCACAGTGCGGTCACCATGTGAACTAATGATAGGATTTATTGCTGGGTAAACATTGACACATTTGAGGTTGAGGCTGGGTGAAAAGCACTGAGGGGAGGATGCTGGCTAAACAAAAGAGCATGAGGGGCTAGGAGTGACAGGAGGGGGTGTCTCAGTGGGCCTGCAGCCCCACCTAGAAACACAAATTAGTCAGAGCCAGTCTGTCTCGCCTGCTGAGAGTGCAGCCACACACAGTAGTGGAGAGGATTGCTATGGTAACAAAATATGCCAGTTCATGGGATGCAGGGATGCAGAGAAGCATAACAGCCTTTGCTTGCTTCCCGTTGAATAGTAAGAACCACCATACAGAGACGTAACCAATGAATACAATGACCACTGCATATAAGAATAGCTGGAATTGTCGATATCTGCAAAAGTCAATCGTGTGACCACTGCGTTCATATTTTTGTTTGTACAGAGGCCGTCCATGATTCCATTTGTATTGATTTGCCCAAGGTGCTCGCAAGGAGCTAGTGTCTATGTAGTGTGACATGCCATGTTTGAAAATTTCTGCCTAATCGCTGTTTATCCTTTAAGCGTCACGCATCTCTTTCACTCAAAATGAGCCATGTCATTTCTATTCTTCCTTTGTATCATCTTCTCTTTGGGCACGGAGCTCAGTCAGGCTGCTGCAGTGGATTAGTTCATGTCTGTGGTCATGGCTGTTCGAGTCATTTAACATAATGCTGCGCTCTGCAGAACTTGTTCAACAAACCCGTCTTGTCTCAAAAGGGCTATAAGCCATGGATTGCATTGACAGTGCTCCATATTTGTGTTTCTGGCTTGAACTGACAGGTTTCCTTTATGTGACCGTAATGAGGTGCGGTGACATCTGCATATGGTACAGTAGCGCTCTCCACACTGTTACAGATCCTTTCAATACTATCACCAGCAGGGAAAGATGCATCAAGTAATGTGATTAGTGACTTCCGCTGTGTGTAAATCATTGTTGGAAACAGTTAAGGACCCCTTTAGGTGAGCTTTAGGTGAGATCGCAGCACAAAAACCAGCAGATTCAGATGTGATTAGCAGGTGTTGAGATGATTTGTGAATGATTTGTATCTACATTAAGGATGTGACGATGCAACATTGCATCAAATTGTACTGCAACCACCTGTCCAGGCTGTATCCTGCCTTCTACCGAATGACTGCTGGGATAGGCTCCCTGAAGGATAACCCTGAGGATAAGTGGCTTAGGAGAATGGGCCACTAAATGTAGTAAATGTGATTGATTTCGGAGACTTTGTGTGTGACAGCACTGGAGTTATACTCTGTTCCTTACATACTGATGTAATGTTATATTGTAACGTCCATTATATTTGATATGTTAATGAAATTGTATGACGTTACATACAAAGTTGGCGTTGTGCATGACCCATTTGAGATAATGTAGCGCCGAGATTTGGCGTAATTTTGGTCTCCGGCTCGTTTTCAAAGGAACGCTTGACCTGAGAGATGACATAGCAGACATAGCTGCATTTTACTTGCCAGTGTCACCGTGTCTAACATCTGAAAAACTGAAGTTTGCTTTCAGCCTCATTTCCTTTTGCCAATAGCATGTGACTGTGTAGTGCAGTTAGGATTTACTGTTCAAAGCTGCATCATATCGAGATCCCACCCCACTTAAATGACCACGCTCACTCATCCAGCCTTCATACTTTTACCATCACAGATGCCATCACATACGGACAAGACAGTGTGAAATAGTGATGTAATGTCACGTATCCCAAACATCAGTGTTAGTGACGGGTTCTGCGGACTCACTTTTGCTGATGTTAACAGGCTTTTTATGGGAAAACTGGACCATATTCTATCCTCTTCTTTTTACCCCTAACCCTTGTTTTTGAGTGTCACCCTAAACCCTTGGAACAGAGTTACAAGGGGTACTGGTTGAAATCCTGCCCTACGAAATGGGACGAACCTCAAATAAAAAAATAATAAATAACATCGCTTCATAAAGCTACTAGCGCTGCTCTGTAGGCGACCCGGCCCGACTTTATTGATAGCAGAGGAGGGTATAAGGCAATTATTTATTATTCATTGGTGATACGAAGCTGAAGTCAGCTGGTCTTGTTTGAATTTTCCACTGTTTAAGGTGGAACGGGAAAATTAGCTTGAAAGCTACTGAAACATTAGCAAACATTTAGCCATTTTTATTGTTTCTTTATGCTTGTTATGAACAAAATGACCACAATGTAGCCCTAACACTTCGCCCTACCCCTCTATCTCAACAACAATTGGGATACCCTAACCATAGACGTGAACGTGCAAAACAGCTAAGGGGTAGGCGCAAGGGGTGAATTGGGATTGGGCCTAAATTGGGCATACAGCTAATCTAACAGGTGCAGACAAGCTTAAAAAGTTGAAAATGTAAGCCGCCTCTTTGACTGAGACAAATAGAGCAGTAGTCATTAACTCACAAGATCAGCACCCAGAAAATAATCACCTCTTTTTTACAGAGGAGTAAATGACAAGGTAACACATCATGCAGAGGTAGAATTAAGATGATATTTGTTTATACTCTTCACGGTTGTCCTTTACATAGCACAGGATAAATAATCGTGAAAAGATAATGTCTCTTTAACGCAGCATATCAGGATTAGCACCTCTGATCTTCTGATTTATTTTGACATTGCCGTTTATGGCCTTATTCTTGCAGAACACGTTTCGAATCTTATTAGTAAGATAAAAAGGAGGAGTTTTATGTAAGAGGAGCATGGCACAGACCTTGCCCATATTTGCCAAAGAGGAGTCATAAAGAAAGCACTGTGTTTATTTCAGCTTGGGTAATGAGCCAGAGCTAGATGTGGCGTAATATACGAACGACCTGGCATGTTCTGAAAAGAAAACTTGTTCCCTCTCTCGGTGGACATTCTTCGTACTTTATAAGACCAATCAGCAATTGACGTAACCGCACCGCGGCTGACCGTAGACAAGTCATGAGTTTATAGACGGCGTAGTAAACATCCATACGTATGGCTGTGTGGTTATGAATGCTGTTACTGTTTTGGTTCCTCTTCTTCTGCCTCCTTCTCTTCCACCACTACTGCTCCAGCTTTTCGTCCGCCCCATTAGAAGGTGGAGATGTTATTCTGCCCAAGTGTTTTGCTTGTGCGCAGTGACAGTGTTTCACCTGGAAGCCCCGTAATGCACTACAGATGTTGATGCTTATATGGTTTGTGGGAATGTTAACATTTTCAGTTTTGTAATGAGGGTTTTATTCAGGTCTCATATGTTGAGTCATTCAGTCAGGATGTGCTTTTACGTCTGGTTGATTATTGCAGGAGCCCTTGAACGTCTCCCACCGTGCACAGTACAGCCAAGACAGGGAGCTGGCTGCAGTGACCTCAGCAAGCACTAAAGATGCAGCTGCTGCTTTCCACTGGAGAAATCTTAATGTAGTGTTTAGGCCTCCGCATTGTGCAATGTCCATTCTGGGCATGCAGTAATCACCCACTTATTACTGGGATTAGGGCTGTCAGGATCGACCGATTACACTTGATTGATCTTTGAAAATACTGTAATGTACTTTTTCAATGATTTGGCAGTTTGCATGATGAGAGTGCACATTTTAAATTCTTACTTACTCTTACAGTAAAAAAAGAGCTTTGTGGAAATGCCTATATTTATATCGTTTTTGGCCACACCTTTTTTTAAGACATCCAGAAAAGTTTGTTTTGGTGTCTTCGAAAAGCAAAGCATGGTTTGTTATTGTTCAGTGGCATCAGTTTTTGTTTGGCCTGTTTTTAAAAACTGGTGATTAACTGTCAAAAATAATTCTATGATCACCCAGTTATTAACATAATCTCAACATCAGCCTTTTGCTCTCAGAATGTAAGTGCCCATTTGGTTGGCTTGTGTAATTATCGTGTTTTATATGGCCATTTTCAGCTAGTTGGTCAGCCTAAGTTCCGCAAGCTTCATCGTTCTTGGGCGTCCCCTCTGGTGCAGCACTGGTGCTCGTGGAGGTGTTCTCTCAGAAGCTCTGGGCGGTCACGCATGCATGCATCGTCACAGAGCTGGACATCTCACCAATAAAGCCCTGATCATTGCTTTAAGAAAGAATCACGTTGCGCAGTGCGGCTATCCTGAACAACAGCCAAGCCAAACAAATGGCAGCAATGGGCACTAATAACTTGCTGAACCAACTTTTTGTTGTTGTGTGAGGTGAGATCTCTGCATGGGCAGGAAAGCTAAGGCTGCCTTGATGAGAGTGGCTGCAGTATGTTGTAGTAAATTCATGTATTTATGCCATTTTTTCCTTTGAGCCCCCAAAACCCGTCTGTGCATGGGTCTGAGTTTATATGCCGATGGAGACTATCGGTCTTATCGGTTGGGGCTTGTTCACCGGCCGGGCCGATGTGTGCGTGGTCAAACAGGGGCTCGAGTTCCTTTTTCACCATATACAGGCCTTCTTACGTTTCAGACAAGACAGAACAACAAGTTTAGCAGCACAGTTTTTCACCGTGCCATATTTGGGAATGATATTTTTGGCCCACTCGCATGTTGATTCAATCTTGGGGCTCCTCTCTCTTGCAGACTAAACATGGTGGAAGTGTAATGACTGCAGTGTCGTCTTTCTCATACTCACTATCCAGAAGCTTCATCACCATTTATCTTGTTAAGTAACAGCTCTTGCTTCATCAAAGCAGCCCTTACTTTTCATTAAAAAGTTTTTTTCGTCTTCCATACTTGAGCATTTACAGGCCAAATTAGCAGTGCTTGAATTGGGGAAGGAACATTTAAGAGCTGTGTCGCCTCCAAACTTGGTGATCTCAGTTTGTGTGAACCAGTTTAAGGACCTGTTCTGTAACTACTCTGCTTCGTGCCAATCTACTGAGCTGTGGTTGGGGTCGGTGGGTGCTTTACGCATATTCATTGCCATGTATCAATATAGCATATCCTATTTTCAAAGTGTAACCGGTCACTGGGTCTCTATTAATATAAGCAGGTTATTAGAACGGCATATTTTTGTCCTTTTACATTCTTCGAGTTGAACACCTCTGTGTTTTGAACATGGTATTTAGTACAGACACAAAGACTTTGAGCCTTTGAGATTGACTGATTTCACTGTTGGCTTTCAAGGCCTCACTATAAGCCTCAGACTTTTCCACTCTCGCATGTCGGTCATTGCAGCCGAGGTCATTGAGGATGCCCTTTTTTTTATCGCAATGTTATTAAGTACACAGAGAATTCTGGTTTAATGTATTAATGTATTTAAAGACTTATTTGACCTACTTAGCGAGAGTGCCAAGTTGTCAACATGGACCTGCTGCCTCTTGATCCTTGGCAAGACATGTGTGAGAAATAAGAGACCGGTTGCTGTCCCTGATCCTACTCAAATGCTCTGTAACTGTACTCCATCACTCAGCCTCGAAGCAAACATGACCCCGCTGGCTGTTTCAGCACACCGCATAAGCAAATCCCTCTCTTAAAAGGGTTCTTTGGAGCAATGCTATAGAAGAACCACCTTGGTCTCTCAAAGAACCTTTCAATGGGACTGTTTTTGGAAATGAGGTGTGTGGAAAAACCTTTGTAAGGTTTTTGGAAAAGTCCTTGCGATCTTCAGATTTAGACCTTGGACCCAGTTTTCAGTCCTGGATTTTATCATCACTGGTAGGCACGATGTTAGATGATCTGTCAGTTACATCAGTCCATCTACCTCCCAGTGATTAGAAAACTGGATTCAAGGCCTGGATTTGATTATCGCCGTTAGAAACTTCACTTTATGTGGAGGTTTTTTAAGCTTTACAAAGGTTTTTCATTTTTGCAGATCTCGGCTATTGAAAGGTTCCTTCAATTCAAGCAACATTGCTAAAAAAAAGAAAAAAAAACCTTTATTTTTAAGAGTGCATGTTGGAAAATATGTTTGAATTGGTGGACAGATCAATACAGTGCTGCACTCATTAGGAGTCTCATTAGTTGAGTTTCATCGTAAACGTGTTGTAATTAGCGTCTCCATTATCATTTTATCCTGTTTAAAAAAAAAAAAAAAAGTGCGGAGGAGAAAAGCCGTGATATGATCTTGTTTAGGAGACAGAACATGAGGAAAGATAGCAGTTTACCAAAAGTGGGCTGTCCACAGGGCATAGGTCACTCATCTCAGCTGCTTTTCTTAGCCTGCGCTGCCCATGACCTACGCCCATCCTTTTTTTTTTTCCAGCTTGACTGGAAAAGTTGCTGCCATTTTAAGAACCTCTGACTAACTAATGGTGGCTTTTCTTTAAAACACAGATGAAATAGAACATCTATAAATGCTATAATTCCAGTTTTCCTAAAGGCAGACACAGTGCTGCCACAGTAAATGGCTGTATATTGAGAACATGGCATGATGTGAAATGCTGTTATGCCATTTTGTGCCCTAATTTATCTTTTGTTCAATTGATTTTAACCATATGCTGGAAAATAATGCATCTGTCTCACTACTAAGTCTTTTTTCGTGTTTTTCAGAATGGTGACCTCAGAAGTTCTTTGTTTTCATGGTGGTCCCATTTTACTGAAATATGGGCAGAATACTTTGGAAGAAGTAGCCTTGTAGCTTTTAGTAGCATATTCCATTACAGTAGATGAAAAATTAACACATTTTGAAAACGTTAGCTTAGATGGGGGGGAAAAAACTCAAAAATGTACATTTTTAAAAAGAAGTTACACAATTTCCTTGCCTCTCATTGCCTGCTTCAGTTCACCGAAGTCCCACTGCTGTCTCAGCAAACCACTCACCGTATGCCAATAAGCAAATCTTGCACATTTTACCATAAAGAGGGTATCTGTGTGTTTTCCAGTTAATGGCATGTATGGAACTTGCCACGAAACGCAGGCATGAGTCCAGCACACCAACACCAGTGCTAAGCTTATCGCTTGTGTCCGTGTCCCCTACTGAGAGAACATTCAGTTCAATAATCCCCCAAAAGATTTCAGTTCAGTAACACTGAGATCAATAACTGGTTGAGTGATTTATCAATAAACCACATTCCAGGTTTGAAAAGAAGCACACCATGCAATTCCAGCTTGCATTGATGGTGTTTCTTCTCTGTCTGTGCTCACATTGATGGTGCTTCTATATATATATATATGTTTATAGTTGGTGAGTATTGAAAAGTACTCTTTTAAAAGGGTACCTGCATTCTGCCTTTACAAAGTGAAACTCAGACCAAATACAACTCGGATAATACAATAAATACTGAATTCTGAGTTTGTGTTCTGTTACATCCCAACCCTGAGCACGATATAGATATCAGGCATTCCATACACCGTTCATACATTCTTAGTGTCATGGCTATAATAGCTACTCTAGGTATAAGCAATAACAATTTCTCTATGGGGGGAAATCCTAAAATTGCTGATATGGTGGTATGTGGTACACAGAAATGATCCATTTTTTCTGCATGTCCATTTTTCCTCTGAGTGTTGCCGGCTCCTCTGAATTTTGAGATCGTTGAGGTGTTGAAATGCGAATGTTGCTAGATGCATTAAACTGACATAGGACTGGCAACCCCTCCAAGATGCCTCACACAATCCAGCTTTGTCAGACGTGGTGGTGAGTTGTTTTGGCAGCAGTGTGATTTATTAGCAGACTTACTTTCATACGTTGTCATTTCAGCACGCAGACCTGTTAGCCTGCCTGTATGTTGTGTGTAGCGTTATTTATATTTTGACCCCTAAATGACCTCATCATGCGTAGCATTCAGTAACGTTTGGCAGGGGAAAAAGTCACAGGACAGCGCTTATGATTGGACAGCGACAGTGTAGGTTTGGATAGCAGCAGGGGAACTGCTTAGACCTGGAGAGGAGTTCCTAATGACACCAACTACTGAATGACGCGTAGCTTCTGAGGTCTGAGTGAAGTTGCCTTTATTTTAGTGCAGCCCTAAAAACTTCTATTTGTATGGCTTAGGCACCATAAATACATATTTCTTTATGTTCACCAGATTCATCTGGAATGTCTGAAGGTTTTTGTGCAAGGAAAATAAGCCCATTGGAGTTTAATGAAGTCAAAAGCCATCCAAGACGTTCAGACAACCAGTCTGTATTTTGAGTTGCAAGGATTAGAGCTGAGTGTCCTGACCAGTTGTACTGTGTCATCTAAAGAGCTTTGAAGCACTTTCTCTGTCTGTGCTCGGGGACGGTCTCATTCCTCAGATAGAGCCGTGCCCTCTCTAATCTGGTTAGTGGATTGGACGAGATTAGACTGATTGAGAAGGGGACTCGCAGGTGACTGGCAATTAAGTCAAGGCAGAGTTGGTTAAGTAATCACTGAGGGAACGGTGTTACTCAGCGTTCAGGAGGGGTGAGTATGAGGGTCTGCTCATTGCGGTTTCACGCATAAATCACTCGCCTGTGACTGTTCACAGTTTAAGGAAATAAATCTAAGGTTACAAGGGTTTCCAGACATTTCCCTTGGGCGTGATCACTTTCTCTCAGTTTCAGTGATTCAAGGTGTGCCAAAGAACACGCAGGGACCTGTAACAGGACCAGACGTTGTGTCTTAAAAACAAGCTGGCATACTGCCATATCGTATAAAAGCCGAAAGCAAAAGATTTGTGAGGCGATATTGTTTATTCTCTGCTGCTTTTCGAGGCAGTGGTGTGATGTGGTACGGTCACCAGCAGCTCTGAATGTGGTTCAGGATCAGGGGGTGTTTGTAGAGGATAACCTCCCTCTTTTCACTCCAGCCTTTCAGAACTGTCTCGGGGATTCAGAGAAGTTTGTGAAAAGATCGCGGGGTCAGAATTCATAGAGCTCAGCGACTGCAGCGGCACCAGAATTCAGCGCGGCCTTTCTTTTAGTTTCCCTGATTGGTATCTGGCCTCGGTGGAACACAGTGATTTCCTCAGAGCAAAAGCAAACACTGACATGAAAGTCGCAGCAGTAATTGTTGCTTCACGCAGGAAACACTGGGATGTTTTTTGGGGTCGTTCCAGTTGCCCATATCAGAATGGAGAGGTTTCGAAGGTTGTTTGTTTGCACGCTAGGCTGGAATATAACAGATATGCACTACTATATTTTGTCTATTGTACAGTTGCAGTACATAATCTGCCAATGCGACTGTGTGTAAGTCTCTTGTGTGCCCAAAGAAGCATTTGGGCCAGTTATCCTGTTGTTTGTGCAGCCCTTTCTACAGGATGCATCTTGTTTGGGTTGCTAATCCAAGATATTTGCGGTTGAAAGTCTTCTTGAATGTGTTTTCATGTTTTCCCGTTTCCTGAACAGGTTTATTTTTTGAAGAATTCCACAGTAAAATCATGTTAATATGCTTTCCTGAGCAACCTGTGGATATCATCAGTGCTTATAGAACATTGAACAGGCGCATGTTTCATTACGGAGTGCGCAGAATTGGTCGTGTTTTATTTGGTTGAATGCCTGACTGTATGTGTAATGTAAGCTTTTAACAGCAGTTTTTTTTTAGGCTTATTCCAACGAGCACTGGTTACCATAAAGGCTGTTGTCAATTTTGGTGTCATCACGCTTTAGCAAATGTCATGACGACTGACACTTTTTACAATAAGCCTTTATAATGATCTCCAGTTTCAGATGGAAAGGATTCTGTGCTGTCCAAACAGTGTAGATGTAAAACTGTCCTAAAGGCCTGTGTACCATAAATGGCCTGTGTACCATAAATGAACCATAAAGGACTTTTAAAGGTAAACTACATTTAAGGGATGCACAGTGGTGTTGGAATCAAATCAGCATGGGAAAGATATTTACTTACTACAACAACAAGCTGCTGAAATCAAAATGAAATAAAATGGAATAAGATAACAAAGAGCATAAACACTAAAATTAAAGAGGAAGAAATATGTGCACGACAGTTTTCAGTGCATGTGGAAACACGTGGCGTATGTGCAAGTTTTGCATATTATACGTAATATATGTTGTGAACAGTGTACAATATTAACAGGTGTAACGTGAACAAGGGGCAATATTAACAGGTGTAACGTGAACAAGGGGCAATATTAACTGGTGTAATGTGAACAAGGGGCAATATTAACAGGTGTAACGTGAACAAGGGGCAATATTAACAGGTGTAACGTGAACAAGGGGCAATATTAACAGGTGTAACGTGAACAAGGGGCAATATTAACAGGTGTAACGTGAACAAGGGGCAATATTAACAGGTGTAACGCGAACAAGGGGCAATATTAACAGGTGTAACGCGAACAAGGGGCAATATTAACAGGTGTAACGCGAACAAGGGGCAATATTAACAGGTGTAACGCGAGCAAGGGGCAATATTAACAGGTGTAACGCGAGCAAGGGGCAATATTAACAGGTGTAACGCGAGCAAGGGGCAATATTAACAGGTGTAACGCGAACAAGGGGCAATATTAACAGGTGTAACGCGAGCAAGGGGCAATATTAACAGGTGTAACGCGAGCAAGGGGCAATATTAACAGGTGTAACGCGAGCAAGGGGCAATATTAACAGGTGTAACGCGAGCAAGGGGCAATATTAACAGGTGTAACGCGAGCAAGGGGCAATATTAACAGGTATGTCTAGTGCATCCCTACTACATTTGCTTTCCCAGGGGAACAGGGCATTTTTCTACCACTTCACAGAGATAGAAGAGTAAATAGAATAATAAATAGAAATCAGTGCAAAAAACCAGAGATAATTTGGTGCAATTATATTCAACATATGGAAAAAACTTAAGAGTGACACCCTAGTGACACCCTAGTGACACCCTAGTGACACCCTAGTGACACCCTAGTGACACCCTAGTGACACCCTAGTGACACCCTAGTGACATCAGTGGTGATGAAAATCCTATATAAGTGTTATGAACGCTGTTCTTCACTAAAGTGTTACCAAAAGTACTATAAGGCGCTTCTATAGTAAGGAGGAAAAACATGAGTTTTATTAAAGTTTTAAAATGAAAAGAATTCAAATGAAAAAAAAATCATTGTAAAGGACTTTATCGTGGTCTCCTGAAATGAGGTCACAGTTCTGGGTGCAGGAAAGACCGTTAGCATATGTGAGTAACAGGAAACCTGTGGGTGTTTCCATTGTAGTGGATCTCGTGAGATGTCTGGCTTTTCTGGCGAACTCTCTCGGGCTTGGAAGAGAAAGTGATATTAGGCTGAACTCTCCAAGCTGCGATATTATCTGCATCATTACCTCCATTCAGAGAATATCTTCTTCAAGACAGACTCTGATTTATAGCACTTGTTTAGAACTTTCTAACTTTCTTCAAAGCGGCACCTGGAGATCTTTTTTAGGTCAGCATTTTGAGTCGGGATACGCCTGGCCTGGTCTAGTCCGCGCACGCCGGGCACCCCCACCCTCTGGTCCACGTGATGTCATTTGTTTTGATATTTTGCGTGTCTGCGTTATCCCAGAGATGTTGTTATTCCAAGCAGCAGTATAATCCCTGAGAGATGTCAATCCTGTTATGTCATCGTGTTCTGTGCAGTGCTGCATTGTAAGCCTGGGACGTTACCTAATCCATGTGACCTGTGCTTGACTGGACGGCGTTGCTTGTCCTTGCCTCGGTGTTGTCATCTCGAGCCTGCAGCCTCGTCCATGTGAGACTGGCTTGAGTTGATGGGTTTCTGTGCTGAATCTCTGTATCAGTGTGGGGGGATCAGTGCTGAAGCTCCCTGCGTTCAGAGCTCTCGGCTCTCTTATCACTTCATCTGTGCCCTGTATAGACTTCCTTCTGCTTTCTCCATTAAGCAATGTTTCCCACTTTCCTCAGCCTCTACTGGGAAGTCTGTGATCTATTAATCATTTTTAGTGCTGACCTGTGTAACACCAATAATGCAGAAGGCTGCAATGTGACAAACGAGCCATCTAAACTGTTTTTACACTGTACTGTGAGCGTCCAGTTCCAGATGACTGTTTCTGTGCCTGTTTTGATAATAGAGGTCAGAATAATTCAGGTCAGTTGTTCAAGTTATTCATTCACCTGTTTTAATATATTGAAAGATGAATCGCAGTAACAATACGTAGAAATCTAATCACAGCACTACTGCAGTGGTATTAAAAAGCCCTACTCTGTACAGCAGCTTAGCTCCAGGACAGATTTCAAGCTCTGGGCATGACATGTTCCCAGTAGGCCTATTATAGCAAACTGGCTTTAGTCCTCGGTTGTTATTTTGCTGCATTTAATTTACGTTACATGATCATTTATATGTGATTAAATAGATAGGTGTTAGTGTAGTGTAGTCATGTAGTGTAAATCTCTACCTCATGATGTCTGTTAAGCATCTACCAATATCACTTCACAAAAAAGTCTGAAAACAGTTTATTTAGTTTAGCATATAATGATACATATAACTCCTTTATTTCTTTTTATTGTTTCTATTGTAATTATTAGAGTTCTTTTTTTCTTCAAACCCTTTTTTTTCCCAAGTTTTTACTTTTGTTTTTAATTTTACCTCCTTTACTTTCATTAAACAGTTGTTGTAACACTTTTAGCTGTGCTAGTCTTTGCAGTTCATTGTTTAACTGTTTTATTTAAGTGTATTGTGAAGCAGTTTGTACTTTTATAAGTTTAAAGGTGCTGCATAAACAGAGCTATGAATTTTCTGATTGTTTTAATGATCATTTTTTGGGGGGGTGGTATTGTATAGTCTTGTTATTATAGCTAAGTATTTAATTACATTTATATTCTACTAATATTCTGCGTGAACAGGTTCTGACCTTCTTCTGATTTGTTTTGATCTCAAATGGAAAAGTGAGTCTTTTACTATTTAGCATTTGTGGTATTGAACTTTAAGAATCTGCACTTTTAACATAGTTTCTTTTTGAGGACATATACGCCCCTGACGGGTGTTGGAGATGTAAAATTTGCCTTCATGTGGGATCCACTCAGCGTATCATCAGAATTAGTGCAGAACTGGTCGTGTTTTATTCGATTTAATGCCTGACTGTATATGTAATGTAAGTTTTTAACAGCATGTTTTAATTGTGCTGCTGCTGTGTCTGTATGTTAAAATATCACAGGCATGAAATATGATGTATCATGAAAATGGCTTGTTATATATGATATATGTATATTTTTTGTGACGATATAAACTACATAAAATGTTTTGTAAAGGCTTTATAAACATTTGTAAAGGCTTATGACAACAAGCACTGCTTACCATAAAGGCTGTTGTCAGTTGTCAAATTAGAATCTGCACTTTTGACCTGGTTTCTGTTGTTGTTTTTTTTTATTTTTATTTAATGAGCTACAGAAAAGATAAGAAAAGATTTCGAGGACATATACGCCCCAGACGGGTGTTGGAGATGTAAAACTTGCCTTCATTTGGTATCCACTGCGCGGTTCTGGGGGATGTGCTTCCGTGTGCCGTTACACGATGGGCTTTTATTTCCATTTCTGTTGAGGGACACAACAAATCCTGAGGAAGAGAAATGTGTGCACACGCTCTGTGTCCCACTTCCACATCTCTCGGCTTTCAGGGATTCTCTTCAGGTCACTGCACACTTTTTCAAATATTAACCATGAATGGGGGCTTACTACTGGGGGCCTAGAACTGCCTCATGTATCGGCTTAAAGCTTCTACCGGGGAGTGAGGCTGCACAATATAATGTTGGTTAATTATTATTGCAATATAGGTATTTAAGTTAAGTGATACTTTTTTAATCCCACAAACTGGGAAATTCCACCTCCCCATTTAACCCATCCGTGAAGTGAAACACCACATACACACAGCACAGTTGCCTGGAGCGGTGGGCAGCCCTATCCGCAGTGCCCGGGGAGCGATTGGGGGTTAGGTGTCTTGCTCAAGGACACCTCAGTCATGGACTGTCGGCACTGGGGATCAAACCGGCTACCTTCCGGTCACAGGGCCAGTTCCCTAACCTCCAGCCCACAACTGCCCCCATTAGAAAAATGGCTGAGAAATATAGAAAAATACTATAGAAAAAAGGCTGTCTTATGAGAATTAGCCATCTAACCAGTCACAAGGCTTTTTAACACTGTAAGCATCGTGACCAATCATAGTTCCACAGTTTTTTTTTCTATGTTGACGAATCAAGGTGTTCATTTAATGTAACAAAAGTAGCGTATTGCAGGCCAGTCTTTAGCCATGTCATTGACTGACCTATGTGTGTTGAATGTATTACACAGGCGTATTGAAGTGTGATGACTTGTTCGTGCTAAGTGGCCGTTCTTTCCAGAGCCCCTATGTATCAAGCTCCACAGAGCAGAAATGCTGATCCAGGACGCTTTGAGATGACACGTGACCCGTTGGCCGCCTCTGTATCCGTGCTATATATCGCTGCTGTCGGAACAAAACCTCGCATCTCCAAATTGGGAACTTTACAGGAGAAGGAAAAAAACCTACTTTGCTTTTAATGTAGGTCAATGGAACCAGAATTTTTTCCAAGTCATTTTGGGTCGTTTCTTTTAGTCCATTCATCATGAAACTTACACACAATGTAACAGGCGACAGGTACTTTCAAATTATGCCAAAACCTGAAAAACATCAAAAATGGAGATATGAAGTTTTGTTCCGTGCTGTATGCCCTGGGCTTGTTGGGAGTTTCCATGTTTGTCCTAGGCTACCGAGTTTAGTTATAGCCATGACCTTCTCTCTTCCCTCAGGCCTTTCTGGTTTTGCCTCCTCTGATGATCTCCAGTGGCTTCCTGTGTGGGCATCGTATTTTAAAATATCTCATTTCTAAGAAACCAGGTCTAAATGACTAAAACGGAGCTGGACGGTTGCCCAAACATACAGTCCCAAATACACCTCAAATACTGTTAGCCAAGACCTGTTTGGGGTTCCAAATTTGATTGGCCAGGACGTGTTTGCTGCCCCAAGCCTGTATTTGTACTGTCATCTGGTTTTATAGGTGGCATATTTAGTTTATAGTTTTAAAGAGAAGTGCTCAGCTACATTGCGAAGGAGGGTCAACCTTACTGAACCTCTGAGTCGGAATGGTTAATCGATTTATGACAGTATGTCACACAGTGTCAGAAAAGACATAATTCTGATACATTACTTAGAAACTTGATATGACTTGAGGCAAGTGTGCAGTCAATTAGGCATGACTCTAACAGCTTCCAGTACTTCTTAGCTGCATTAGCTTATAGCTCCTGTGCTAGACTAAAGAAGCAAACCTCATACGCCAATTGAATTATCTGTAAAAGATAACCGACTAACCACAGGGAAGGAGAAAGCAGCAACAAAAAGGGGAGAAAAACAGACTTTGGCCAAAGGGCTGCACTCTAGCATTTGAGATGATGGCACTAAAGGTTAAAATTTAAATACATGTTTTATTAATCAAAAATAGTCATGGCTGTCTGGTGGGTGTCGTGTTGGATGAGTAGCGGAAGCTGCCTCTGTAGGGGAGCTATTGAGCTCACACCGAACTGTACAAAGGTGGAGGCTTCGTCATCTACATGAAGCTTTTTCTCTTCAGTGGACATAAAGAAACCTGTTTTCACTGTTTCTGGACTTGCCAACGTCAGCTAGAGTAGTTAGGCTATTCTGCTAACCAGGCATGCCGGACCTGGCTGCATCCTCTCTGCCGTCTCAGTCACATCCTTAACAGTGCATCCTTGGAAAAGCCCTCAAGCAAAGTATGATTTAGTTCACCAAAAACTGGTCAAGTTTCAGTCCTGTGACAACTTTAAAACTGCCCCTTCACGCTATTAGTAACATGTATGTTTTCTTCATCTTCTCCTGATGAAACATGCTGAGAATGCTGGGTATATGTGTAATGAATACTGCCAATACTGGTTGACTACATTTATGTTAAGGAAAAAAAACTGTAAATTAGATTTTTGATTAATACCAGGTTCAGACTACACAAATTTAGCCCGATTTTGACACGATTTCCTGGGTCAGGTCTAAATATGAGCGTCAGGAATGATGAATGGGTCTTAGTGCAACATAATCGAAGAACAGCAATGTGGCTTTCGGGCTGCCCTATAACACCCTTCACGAAAAGTCTAGCATGTCAGAATCTTGTGATCTTCCACCTAGTTCGGCATCTCTGACGCGTTCCTTCCTAAACAGTAGGATGACGGGGTGCTCTCCAGCGCACATGTTGCAGTTGTCGGAATTAAACCTTGTATTTCCGTTTTTGGCGTTTTTCAGTTTTTGACATTTGAAATCATCTCTTAACCCTTACATTGTATGTAAATTTCAAAATGAATAGAACAAAAGAAACGGCCCAAAATGACTTGGAAATCAGTTTGATTCCTTTAACTTACATTAAAAGTAAAGTAGGTTTTTTCCTTTTCCTGTAAAGTTTCCATTTTGGAGATACAAGGTTTTCTTCTAACATCAGCGATATGTAAACATGGGGGAGAGAAAGAGGGATGCTGGTGGCTACATTCATGCAATGTTCTCGACATGTTAATACATTTCTTACGTCAAGTTCTCTTTGAAGGATAGACAGCCCATGCTGTCCTATTCGTGATGCCCAGGTAAGGAACGAGTCTGCAAACCTTTTTCCTTCCTTTTCTTTTTCTTTTCAGAGCACAAAACTTAGTGCTTCACCAAACATGTCGCTTCTGATTGACAGTCTTTTGACCCTCCTCTTCACCGACCTATGGGCTTCCGCAAGACCCTGAGCAATGAACAGCGTCAAACTTGTAGTGTTGCCAGTCTCCTGACTGAGACACGGCACGAATTTATGGCACTGATTGCCTAACCTGACATAGTCACCATCCTGAACGATAAAAACATTGTGTAGTCTGATCCTGCCATAAGTTATCTATTTGCTGGTTATACAGAGTTGTGTTTTTGGAATGAGCATTGATCGGCATTGCTCGGGCAGTGCTACTGGACAGTGTTTCACATGCAGAACTTACATAACTCTCCTGGGTCCAGAGGCTACCACATGCACCATAGCACAACATTCTCTCTAGGGATGAAGCTCTAATGCTGTGAGGGCCCTGACCTTATGCTCCAAATATAGCCTGTACTTCCTCGTGGCTGTTCTCTGAGACCACATATCTCGGCCTTGAACATCTTCTAATCGAGCATTTGAATTCATGCCGTTTGTTTCAGCGCTGTTCAGGGTGTCTGTAGCTTCATTGTTTCGTACGGTGGACAAAACTCTCTTTGTAAGTCCTGCTGAGATCTTTGCATACACTATCTGATATGCCACGTTACATCAGTGAGCATAGAACCAAATTTTAGCAGAATGAACGATGCCCTGCCTCGCGCATGTTGGCTTCAGGGTGACTTCAGCATGCTTGCTTACTCATGTGCTCTAATCCCCTGTGACCATGACTCCGAACAGCCGTGAAGATAACTATTATTAGCTGCGTGCCGCCAGCGTTAGGCTTTATGTTCAAATCTTTTATCTGAAGTTGAACAAGTAAGACGCATGGTCAGGGTCACATGACGAGCTTACTTTATATACTTTTATATATGGAACTTTATTTCCAACTTTTCTGTTTTTAATTTAATTAAATTTGGCACTATTTGGCCTTTACGCTCTCAGAAAAAAGGGTACGAAACTGCCACTGGGGCAGTGCACCTCTCGTCACTGGGGTGGGACCCTCAAGGGTACATCTCAGTTCCTTTAGCCAGGGAGCATAATTGTACCATAATCTTTGAAAATGATATTTTAGGTTATGAAAAGATAAAAAATATGTACTTTTTGCCTGGAAAAATGTATTTAAGGTACACAATTGGTCCTTAAAACCACTGTTTTATCTTTGACTGTACATTTGGTTGTACTTGATGAACAAGAAATGTACCTTCAGATTAAGATTAGATTGTAACCCTTATTAGTCCCACAAGGAGGAAGATTCACCTCCGCAATCTAACCCATCTGTGCAATGAAACGCTGCATATACACTAGTGAGCACACTTGTCCAGAGCGGTGGGCAGCCCTATCCGCAGCACCTGGGGGTTAGGTGTCTTGCTCAAGGGCACCTCAGTCACAGACTGTCAGCTCAGAGGATTGAACCAGTGACCTTCTGGTCGCAAGGCTGGTTCCCTGACCTCTGGCCTACTGTTTATTTGTAACAGTGTACATTGTGTCAGCGTTTCACGATCGGTGGACCAAATAAACGGTACAACATTACTTGGAATAAAATCTTCTTACATTCAGGCACATTAAAGTTAGGTTTAAAGGGTCCATATCATGGATAATCACAAATATCTTTTTTTAAAATAAATGGGTTTGATGCGGAATATAACCAATTTTTAAACTTTCAAAATGTCCTGTTTGCTCCGCAGCCCCTACAGTCCACATACTGTATCTAAACTAACATGCAAAAACAAGCATGTTCTGTATTAATTGTTTTTGCGGTGTCACTAATATATGTACACCTGTTCGGCTTGCAGCAGCTTAGCCCCACTCATTCACCCTAAAGCCATTAAAGGCATTTTTGTATGAGGCTGTATGGATAATAGGGAAGCGCTGTGTAAAATGAATTATGGTTGTTATTGGTAAACAACTACACACAGAAATGTAGGATATGAGGCTTTGAACATTTTTTTTTTCTTCTTCTTCTCTTCTAAGTCACCTTTTTGGATGATGAGATTTTCTTACAGTGACCGAACGCTGTTGTTTGTCTTTTCTGGACAAATTCTCACCATATCTTGTTCAGATTGTACTACATTGTCACGGACCCACAAAATGTAATGCTTATTAAATGGTTAAGTTGTTAAATACGTTGTATGTAAGACCTCCGGCAAGGCTTTTGTCTTTGGTTTGTTATGGATCGTTAAATCGGAGGTGATGTGGAGCCTCATCCCTTTAGCACATGATGGTTGAGGGGGGCAGAGGCAGAGCGAAGGTCCTACAGCACAGTCCAGAGCAGGGGTGTGGACTGATGTGATTTGACATCAGCAAAAGCGCATACGGGCAGCAGCCTTGTGGGCAGTGAGCTCATTATGCAGCAGATGTTAACAGCTGTCCCTCTGGCCCTGCAGTGGAGCTGCCAGTCTACAACAACCTTTTCTGCTGTTTCCCTCATAATGAGCCTGTACTGAGCCCAGACTGAGTCTCCCTAGGAGCTGTGATTTTAATACTTTTTGGCTATTGAAAATCATTTTTTAAAAATCTCAACAAGTAAATATTTTGTACTGTGAATAAAAACACGTTAGATCTAACAGTCATTTATTGTATTCAGCTAGCATGAGAAGTCATTGTGTTTTAGGCACGCGATTGAACTGTTTGAAGGCATACAGTCTAACTTGCCTTGACTTTTATATGTCCAGGGTAGCCGTGGGGTACATTTAAACGCTTACATTTAAAAATAACATTATATCCTATAATTGTGGTAGTGTACCCTTGTCGGTAAAGGACGGGGAGATAAATATCTCGGAGCAGAGCTGTGAGGAGAGTCTCTTCCCCATTCTTTAATAAACATTTTATGGTCTTTGGCTCAGTTTTTCAGGGTTATAAATTGAGCCGTTACCAGCTAAGAAACCCTGGTTTGATTCAAATATTCGAATTACGGTCGCATCTTATGGATTCTGTCTTGAACCACACAAACAGGTCCACTCTTAGCAGACTGATATGATGGTGCTGACACACGGTTTGTGTTTAACAGTGCTCTGTGCAGCAGATGTGGTACTGCGTTCGCCCTCTCGGCTGCAGCTCATGTTTAATTAAAATCCACCGGCAGCAAAGCCAGGAGTAACCGCACAAATCTTGCAGCTGCAGGTGCTTCTGGTATAGCAGAGCACCCTGGCCACCGGAGCAGTGGAGCCCCAAAAGGCTCGCCAGACTCACAACTTCGCAGTGCCTCAGTAAGAATGATGTGGATTGCTATTCAGCTGGGATCAGTCTAATTAGTGAGATAATCAAAGAGAGCCATGTGCCTTGGACTTGGCCATGAGTGGGCAATGTGATGATAGTGTTATCGTGTCATTATCATATTGTAACGTCATTGTCAGCACTTTTAGATCACTTCAGGTACTTTTTATGACCTTTTGGATGTTACCATTCGTGCTTAAACAGTGTAAAACTGCTGTAGTCGTCGTTTTAGCCTTTTTGCAACATGACTCTTTTTTTCTGGTGCATGTTGTCCGTTCCAACTTGTTCACAAACGTCAGCAAACCTAGCC
Source organism: Pygocentrus nattereri (assembly GCF_015220715.1). Classification (NCBI taxonomy): domain Eukaryota; kingdom Metazoa; phylum Chordata; class Actinopteri; order Characiformes; family Serrasalmidae; genus Pygocentrus; species Pygocentrus nattereri. The sequence continues at coordinate 7,879,239 of NC_051226.1, forward strand.
ATGTGTCGGTGATCTAAATAGGTGCTGGTTGGGTGGCCACACTGGGGCTCGTAGCAACCGCACCCCCCTTACCCCCACCCCCCACCCCCCCCAATTGTCTTAATTGGACCCCAATATCACCACAGCCTGATTAACCATAAGAGATAAAGAGAGGTTGGAAATGGTCGTGTAAAAATGAACGATGACCGTATTGGCTGCGTTCAAGCACAAAAACCTTCCACATGGACTTCGGGGGTAAAAATCAGATGCGAAAAATGTAGTTAACGATGTATTTTAATCATTATCCTGCATTAGTGAGACAGGAACTCCTGCATTAACCTCAATCAACAAAACAATTTTTTATCATTAATTGACGATATTTATGTAGTGGCCCTTTATGTATGTATGTATTTATTTATTTATTTATTTTTGCACTGCTGCCTGATGATGTTGCGATTTTGCCATATCACCCACTCTTAGGTAGCCATGTATCTGCTGGGTGGCAGTTGCAGTTCTCCTTCTGTCTCATCTGATTAGCTTTTGCTTTGCCTGAGCTTGTTTGTGACTCTTTAGCTTGATTCTTCTCTTTGTTAGTTGCGCCATCATGTCTGGTGTGCATAAACTGTAAGACAGCTGTTTTTCTAACTCATTCCTCATTTCCAGTGTATGATGATTCATCTCTCTGTCACTGACCCTGTTTCCTCATCGTGTCCAGTCATATGAGAGAGATGCAGTGAAAGAATCTGCGAAACTCCCTGTTAGGGACCGTTTTGACTGTTATTTCTCACTGTCACTTTAAACTACTGTTTGCTTTACCACCCAGGCTGTTCTACAGGAGAATGTGCTGTTTGCGCTCAGAGTTCAAGCTGATCGCAAGGGGCTTGTGGGTGTATGTGGAATGTCCAGGCAGAATGGTCTGAAACCAAGTCATTTGCATTAGTTTCAGTTTTATGCTGAGAAGAAATGGTTCCAGACGGCCACCACTGGCCACCATTATTCACTTGCTATTGTGATTTTTTTTTTATTTATTAACTACTACAAAAGTAATATTTAGATGGAATAATTGTGAGAGTGAGGAACTGAAATCTGGACCCGTCAATGACAGCCGCTATGGACCACTTGCTCCCTCTCTTCTCAGTGTAGGCCTGAGGACCACCAGAGGGATGAGAAACCCTACCTTAGAGTTCTAGAGTTTGAGCCCGTAGGGATATTTTCATTTTTAATCCAGCGTTCTGGAGTGCAGGGCCAAAACAATGCGAATCGTCCTTGTCCAAATGCTTTTGGAGTGGCTCTTTAAAGTCTATAATGATGCAGGGCAACCCTTGTAAAGGCAGGGCAGGGGCAGGGCAGCAGCATGAGCATTGCAGGGGTCAGAAGAGGCCACCCTGCCAGGGTTTAGAGATGAGAAGGCCAACAGCTCAGCCTCAGGATTATCACCAGAGTGTTAAACAGGCAAGCAGAGCACTGCAATGAGACCAGCAGGGTCTCTCTCTCTCTCTCTCTCTCTCTCTCTCTCTCTCTCTCTCTCTCTCTCTCTCTCTCTCTCTCTCTTCCTTCCTTCCTTCCTTTCACAAACCACAGCTAATACTGCACATAAGCAGAGTGTCACATGAATTAATAGAGCCGTCACGATAACTCGATGAAAAACTAAATCAATAAAAATTTACATGCTCAATGAATTTTTATTGTTAGGCCTTTGATGACTCAATTAATCAGCAAAATAATCTACCATTTGCATGAATAGTATTATAACATTATGCCAGTGGTATAGTACTTAATGCAGACATGATGGGTCATTTCTTTGTTCTGCCTGCACAGAGTACATGAACTGCAGACTGTAACCTGTATCAGTTTCCACCCTCATTCATTTGGCCTGTTAACGTCCCCCTCAAACCAGTGCAGTGCACACACCTTCCACTCTTTCACATGCTAACAAACACGCCGCACACGTGCAGTGAGGAGTGATCTGCACCAAAATGCAGCTTAGCAGGCGTGTGGGTAAGCTGATGTTTCAAACAGGGCCTTGTGTCCTGATGACATTTCCACGCAGCTGTCGTCCCAGCCTGCTCTGTTGAAAAGGGTTTTCAGCGCTTTAAGGTCAGAACGAGACCTCTTTAACCGTGTGCACAATAGATTAAGGGACTGGTCACTGAGGTCAACTAACACAAAGAGAAACCACTAAAACCCCAGGCAGATCTGACAATGGTGACTCACAACTACAACAACTGTGAGAGACTTACTCCCCAACATACTGTATGAGCATGTGTCTATGTCTCTCTGCTTATACAGGGAGATTCACTCGAAAGAGGCCCTGAATATTCTGTGGTAGCTCCCGTTAGGATGAAGCAATCGGAGCCAAAAAAATATGCTACATACCTTGATGCATGTGTAATCGATTGCATGTTATGCTGGAACTGATCTCCGTTTTCTGCCAGACACATTTCAACGCGGTGCTCCATGTTCCTGAACGTATCGGCAGGCATTAGAGAGGTTAAACATCACAACGGCTGTCCAGCGCCTACCTTAACACTCTGACGCAGGGGCATCCCAGCTTGTTTGAAGCTCCATATACTGAGGAGCACATTGTTGGGTTTGCTTCTTTCTAGCAAAAGTTATTACAGAATTGTCAGGGCCTCTTTCGAGTGAATCTCCCTGTACAACTGTCACACGTTTGTTGTCTATTATGTGTTCTTACTTTCTCTTTCTAGCAGTTTGCAATAACCCCCCATATATTTTTATGAATTTATGAAGTCCCAATTTAGATAAAGACCTTTCACTGAGTTCTAGTGTGTGTGTTCACTAGTGTGTATGTGGTGATTCACTTCACAGATGGGTTAAATGCGGAGGTGGAATTTCCCCGTTTGTGGGATTAGAAAAGTATCACTTAAATAGTTTTATTGCTATGGATCATTTATTACCCAGTAGCCCCCTTAAAACCCATTTATGACCGTTTTAAACATTCTACGCAGCAGTGTTAAGGTACAGAATATGGGCTTTTATTTAAGGCTTTTTTGTATCTGTATCCGATAGGAATCACAGGTAGGGCTACAACTGCTATCAGTATTATTGTCACCAACAAATTTCATGGCAAAGGCTGAACCTATGGACTGTGAAGCCCACAGGACTCTTCTAAAGCACAGGAGCTCTTCATGATAAAATCTGCAAAGACACTTAGAAGAAGAAAAATAGCAGGAGCATGCCAGCAGTGCATGGCCATCGAAGGGAACTAGCTCATGGAGCTAATGGTTTAGTGATCAGGGGCTTTTGTTTCCTAAGCTCTTTAAAACAGTTAGTGAGAATGACTGACTGTGGGAGAGCCATGGGCTGTAGGGGGGGTGCTATAACTTTGAAAATGACTTGGTTCCAGATTAGAAAAGCTCTATTGAGAGCCAGGAGTCTTGGAATTCAGTGGTGATTATTTTGAAGGCCAGTTTTACCAAATAGCCAGAACTCTCTGTATTTATGCCCTTTTCAACAAACTGTAACTTGACCTGTCTGTTCTTAGGGATGAGCGGTGCTGGTGTGTATTTGTGTTAGCCGTTCGTCTCGGTCGTGCCTGGTCTCGGTCTGTTGAAAGGGGGTTTTCTTCATGACAAAGAACTCATGATTCTTCATTAAGCCCACCAGTGAGATCTTGTTCTTCAACAAGATTTTGGCAGATGTAGTCCATAGTTGATTTTCAGCTTTCCCGATGGTTTGCTCTATTGGCTTGGCTTTGACACTTCTTTGGACCTTAGGTTTTGAGATAACAGCAGCAGGGTGGGGGTCTGGTTCAATTGACCTACATTAAAATGAAAGCATGCTTTTTCCTTCTCCTGTGAAGTTACCACTTTGGAGATACAAGGTTTTCTTCCCACAGCAGCGATATGTAAAAAGAGCTTAAATCTTAAGGTTCACCCAGGACACCCAGTCTAGGGCGCTTTAACATTGAAGGCATTGTTTCATTTGTATGAGTCAGAACGACAAACTGTCCACACTTTCGCACTGCACTGTGTACGGAGAACAGATTCAGAACAGATTTCAATGTGTCTTTACCGTGTTCATTGTTTGTCTTGGAGCTCCCTTTCATGAATAGATGTTACAGTGTAGAGGAATTTTGTGTAGCCAAGTCAAGGACAACTGGCAGAGCACATTCTATTTCAGTTCCTCAATACTGGCTCGGAAGGAAGTTTGTTTTGGACGCTTTTTGGAATCCACATCCTCTGGACACTTGACGAAGGAGGTGAAGCATTCCAGAAGTTCTTTGACCCAGCTTTCAGAAAGGGTTACTGAGCAAGTCACAGCATGTAACTGGCAATGATAAAAACTCCAGGAGTGAGACAGGAAGGCTGAGCAAGGATTTGCACTTACATTGTGTTTTTTTTTTCTCTCTCTCTTTGAACTAGAAGTCTAACTGTGAAGAATTACTGATGTGTGGGTCTTGGGCCCAATCCCATTTCTTCTTTATACACCTCCCCGTTGTTTTTGCATGTCACTCTTTACA